>NC_053022.1:71155357-71330302 GCF_003073215.2 Triticum urartu | reverse complement strand
ATCCTCGACAAACACAACTTGCCATGAAAAACTTATGATTTGTCATGCCTAAAAAATCTGACTTTCGCTGGATATCCGGGTCCATGAAACAATGGCTAGTGCCCATCTGAGTAACCCATCTCCCTCCCCAAGAGAGAAACCACCAAGCTGTTGTACCCGGCCCGAGACACCATCATAACCAAGGCTAGTGATCGCCAAATTTCCTAGCTCATCGTTTTAGACAAACAGGCGCGGGGCTCTGCTTTTCACCAAAGCGAAGAGTAACCAAGTTGGGGCTGGGTACACCGGCTGTTGTTACAGGGGAGCTCAATCTCACACAAAGAAAAGACAACACGTACGGCAGAAACTCTCGCTACGGGAGCTCAATCTCGCAATATAATGCAGAGAATGTACGAGAAAAAAAGAACATTTTTGTTAAGAAACATATAATGCAAAATTCCAGTTAAAATTTTATTTTCTTTAAAGGAAAAAAAAAACTCTGTTGATTTGATTTCATATTCGGGATGATAGTCAGAATGATGCTGCACTCGCACCATAGTCGCAAAACCCCACCTAAACCCCTATAAAATCACAGTCCACGCCCCCCGGCCATGGAGACACTTCTCCCCGCCTGCTCCGCCTCCTCCCCCGCATCCGCCTCCGCCGCGCCGCCCGGCATGTCCTCCTCCTCCCCAGCTTCTCCAGCGCCGGCTGACGCCGCGGGAGGGGAGAAGCCCACGGCGGCGCCGTACGGGTCCTGGAGGTCGCCCATCACCGCAGACGTCGTCTCCGGCGCCGACAAGCGCCTCGGTGGCATCGCCTTGCCGGAGACGGCCGCCTACTATGGATCGAGGGCCGCCCCGAGGAGAAAGGGTGAGTAAACCACTGCGTCAATGCTTACTACTGCTTATTGATTCACCGCAAGGCATGAGGAGACGCTCCCAGATTTGTACGGTACCTCGTAGCTTCGAATTGCTAAACATTGTAGGGGCATATCTGGAGTTGTTTCTAACTGCATTGGGCACGCACCACTGTACCAGAGGACTGACTGGTTCTATCACTTCAAGTGCATATATATAGCACTGAATATAACGAAAATGTTATTTGGAGTTGGGGCGTTATGGTCTCCGCGTATTAGTATTTTGTTTACCATAAGAGTATAGATCTACTCCCTCCGCTCCTAAATATAACTCTTTTTAGGCAGTTCATATTGGAATCTCTAAAAAGATTTATATTTAGGCAGTTCTCAGAAGAGGGACGACATCCCAAACGACACTGATTCCACGACTTATAGCTGGAAGTCTGAAACTGTTTTTCTCTGTATAAACAAACTATAAAAGTGCATGCACAGGAGTATGCGACGCGAGTGATGAAATTTGACACATGACAGATGTATTTGCTTGATGAATGTTAAGTCAACATGCTTGAGAACATTCAAGCGTGCAAGCTATGGCCCCAGCGTATTCGTCGTGGCCAATGAAGCCTCTTTCTCCAAGTCACTGCTCTTTTTTGTTGTTGTTTTTCCTGGCTTGCGGTAGTGTTTGTTCGTAGTGTCGTGTTTCTGCTGTTATGTGGGTGTGGCTTTTGGTGTGCCTGGTTGAAGTTGTAGTGGTATACTATTTTCTGTAAGCTGCTGGATACCAGCATATATACTCTGAAAACTTTTCTTTCGTAGTGTCGTGTTTCTGCTGTTATGTGGGTGCGGCTTTTCGTGTGCCTGGCCTGCATTTAACTAATTTTGTTTCCAGGCGTATGGTTATTGTAAAGGAGGATGACAAGCCTGTGGATATCATACCTCCGGAATTTGCAGCACGCACCCTTGTTCAAGAATATGGAGGTGGTGCATTTGCAGTCCAAGATAATACTGTTGTTTTCTCAAACTACAAGGATCAACGTCTATACAAGCAACCGACTGAAAGTAAGTGGGATGGTAATCACTTATAATGCAGCTAGTTCAACAAAACTCTAATCCACATGTGACATGCCAATAAAAACAGGTAATTAAGTTGGAATTATAAAGTGTCTATCAGATAAAACAATCTTACGTTCCATTACATATCCCTTCATGGGTTAGTGCATAGATTGCATATTGTGTTCATTCAAATGGGTAATATGAGTACAATATGCAATATAGTATGAAGGAAAAAAACAAAAAAAAAGAGTGATGCCAACATAGCCCATCCAATATACGGAGTAGTTCTGAAGCCCAGTATTGAATGCCTAAAAAACTTATCTGTGGGATCACCCAATATCGGAATCGGTAGGCTAGCTAAGGCTCTCTGTCCTAATCCTCATGATTCATGGATCATGACTGCAGGAGAAGAACTTGCATTTAGGTTGAATACTTATCATTGACAACCGATGAAGTGATATGATGTGTCTGACAGGAAAACTAGCCAATCTTGTTTGACTGAAAACTGTAGTGGAGGTCTCAACAGCACATGTTTTGTTAACTATAAAAAACTGTACAAGTAAGAAGGCTGTACAAGGCTGAGTACACAAGATGGCTAGGGAGGGTTGTAGGAATTGGCACTAAGTAATTACATCTCTTTAGAACCATTTGATATTTCATCTTGAGCAAATTAAATTAAACTATGATGTTTTTTCATTTGAAATCATTTCACATGATTATTACAGTTGGAAGTCTGCCCGTGCCTCTTACACCCGATTATGGTGCACCTGACGTCAGTTATGCTGGTGGTGTCTTTGATCCACACTTCAGCCGTTATGTTACTGTGACGGAAGGTACTTCACATATAATTTGTTTACAGACTTACATGTAGTCTAGTTGCAGGATGAACTATTGTACTCTTGACATGCTCAAATTTCTTGATAGATAGGCGAACGAGTAACTTGAATCCCGCTACAACAATTGCGTGTATAAACTTAAGCGGTGGGGATATCCATGGTAAGACTAGAAAATTATATAGCTTGTACGGTTGTACCAAGTAGATCTATATTTTTGTTTGATTCTTCCTATGTTTACTCTGGGTTGATGTTTTGACTGACAGTACCTCACATATTTTCTGTATTGAAGAACCCAAGGTGCTGGTCAGTGGGAATGACTTCTATGCTTCTCCAAGAATTGATCAAAACAAAAAGCGGATGGCATGGATTGAGTGGGGTCATCCAAACATGCCATGGGATAAATCAGAACTCTGGGTTGGCTACTTCTCTGAAAGCGGGTAAATGGAATTATCGTTTGAACTAGATATTAGTACATGCTGCGTTTTCTTGTAAGATTAGATACAGTTTGTTTCCTTAGATAAGATCCTTAGGATCCAAATCTGTTTTGTTTACCTGTCATACAAGTTGATCGGCCTGGCGTATATAATGGCACCCTGTCTTCGCGTAGGTGCCGTACCTCCACCAGATGGTTCCGGGGTGGTGAGACTTTCGGCCTTGCCATTCTGGTGAACGGCTATAAAACCCTAGACCGCCACAGGCCCCAACCAGTGACATTCTCTTAATGTCAGTTTTGACTTGGACTTGCATATTTTCGTTCTAATTAAGGAACTATACAGTATTCACATTTTCCTAAAAGCGTATATGGGATTCTGTTTGTATATATATAGTACTCCCTCTATTCCTAAATATAAGTTTTTTTAAAAGATTCCACCATGGCCTACATACGGAGCAAAATGCGTGAATCTACACTCTAAAGTATGTCTATATACATCCCTATATAATTTGTAGTGTAATCTCTAAAAGACTTATATTTAGGAGCAGAGGGAGTAGCTTGCATCATGGTACAGGCTAGATTAGTGACTACTGTGCTTAATACGTTGCAGCAAGCTCTAGTATTACACTCCATTTATCATGGGCTTTTAAAATTTCTAACTGCTGCTGATTTGTTTGTGTGCAGAGAGTTGACCAAACGGGTCTGTGTTGCTGGAGGCAACCCAATGCTGGTGGAATCCCTTGCTGAGCCTAAATGGTCTCCAAAAGGTGTCATTTGCCAGCTAAATTTGCCTATATTCCTTGTTATTTTCTTAAAGTTATGTTACTATGCTTACTTGGGTGATAAAGACGTTCCTCGTAAGCGTATTATTTCGCTCTTTCGTTTTGTTTCTTAAGTAAGTTAAACACTTTTTTTTGCACATCTTCATGGTTTCTAAAGTATTGTTCTTGAACAAAGTCAAACAACCTACTCTACTTGTGCGTTTTCATCGTTTCAGTACACTCTTCTATTTGAAGATCGAATTGTTTTATATTATGTTGAGATTGACGTCACTAGTTTCTGTTGTTGGTCTATCAATTTATTGATTCAATATTTATTGGAGCTGCTTTAACTAAATGGACTATCATAGTTTGTGGGGAATTCTTCTCTATAGATCAATAAAGGTTATCTTCAATACGGAAGTGCATATGTGCTATTGTTTTCTGGGTCTTCTGTTCACATATCACACTACCTAGTGATTGAACTGTTTGATTACCTATACAACTTTAGTATTAATATATTCGCTTCTACGACTAAAAGGTGACTACTGACAACCAGAATTTAACCATGGCTTGATGCATGCAAACTTGCAGGAGAACTATTTTTCATAACTGACAGAGAGAGTGGATTCTGGAACATTTATAAATGGGTAATGTGGTTTTCTTTCAGTACTTGAGTTCTGTTTTTCATAACTGACAGAGGGAGTGGACAAAGAATGTAACATACATTTTGACGACACTGTTCGTGTTTTGGGTCATGGAGATTGGAGTAATAACTTTAAATGTCATGACACATGGCATGGTGATTAAATACTACATTCTTTGTCACCATCTGATCTTTGCTTGCGTAAAATATCTCTGCACTATGTATCAGGTTGAACACATCAATGAGGTTGTTCCGGCGTACACATTAGATGCTGAGTTCACCAGACCATTGTGGCTTTTTGGCAACAGCTCTTACGCTTTTCTTGGAAAGAGCAATCACATCATTTTAACTTACAGGTTCTGATAATTCTGTAAAGTTGTTTGTTTCATTGTCATATTTTTTGTTGATGAAACATCTTTAAATACAATCCTAATACCGATGTAACACAGGCAGCTCGGAAGGTCATATCTTGGTGTTCTAAATTGTGATTCAGGCTCAGTTTCATTGCTCGACACCCCTTTCTCTGATTTGTCCAATGTGGTAAGTACCAGAATCTACAGGCCCTCCATCTGAAGTTTTTGTTTCATGTATGTACCATGTCATGTTACTTCAATTTCATGCTGGTGGTTGAGATGACCTCTTCCGTGTTTTGGCAGGTTGCTGGAAATGATTACTTCTATATCGAAGGTGCATCTGCAAGTGTCCCAATGTCAATTGCAAAGGTGTCTAGGATGTGACATCCACATTATTGGTTATGTACCGATGTATTAGAGCATCAACTCATGCAACATGTATGTGTTTCTTTCCAGGTGACTTTGGATAAGAACAAAACAAAAGCAATTAGTTTCTCAATAGTCTGGTCTTCCTCACCAGATGTTGTGCAGTATAGACCTTTCTTCAGCACCCCAGAATTTATTGAGTTCCCTACATCCAGCCCTGGGCAGAAGGCGTATGCCTATTTCTACCCACCTTTGAATCCCATGTTTCAAGGTTTACCAGATGAAAAGCCTCCATTGCTGGTCAAAACGCATGGTAAGGAAATTAATGAACCCTTTTGATGTCTCAAAATAATTATTCGTAGACAATTTCAGTGTGGCATGCGTTTGTGGTGTGTGTGTGTGTATGGGTGTGCGCGGGCACACACGTGTCCGTTTATTTCATTGAAAGTTGGATTGTTAAGTGAGTTACAGGATCCTCCGTATTCCATAATTACAACAAAACCATGCAGCTTTGATGCTTCCCACAATTTTCAGGAGGACCTACGGCTGAAACACGTGAAATTCTAGACCTTAGTGTCCAGTATTGGACAAGTCGAGGATGGGCATTTCTTGATGTTAACTACGGAGGAAGCACTGGTTTGTCATTGCCTCTAGTATTCAGATTAGACGGATTCTTCATTCTATATTGATTGTAATTAAGGCTTCGGGTTCATTTAAATTATTAATTGTTATTACTGTATAATAAACTATATTGAAATATAAACTGAAGGATATGGGAGAGAATACCGAGAGAGATTATTGGGGAAATGGGGTATTGTCGATGTTGATGATTGTTGCAGCTGTGCAAGATTCCTGGTACGTCCTATGATCAACGATTCTAATAGTATAAGAATTTTTAACAATGCTCACAGTGCATCTTACTTAATTAAGGTCGAGAGCGGGAGCGTAGATGAACAACGCCTATGTATAACAGGGAGATCAGCGGGCGGATACACTACTTTAGCTTCACTCGCATTCAGAGATACATTCAAGGCTGGAGCATCTTTGTATGGTGTAAGTGCTATCTTTTCAGAATATATTATTTATTGGCTTGCTATAAACAAACTTTCACCAGATACTCAGTGGTTTCTGTAGTTTCTGTATTTGTTTTCTTAGAAACAGTACGTGCCTGCATTCTCAAAATGGTAGTTATGGAGGCTATATTTGTTCATTCATCCCCTTTTTTCGGATACGCGAAAAAAATCCCTTCTCCATTTCATTATAAAACAGAAACAAAGTGTTCTACATACAGCAGAACAGACCACAGTAGATGCTAAACCCTACACTAAGAAGAGAAACCTATTACTGTTCTCAAAGAAATTTACTCTCCTCAGGTCATAATGACCCTGGGTGCATTTGGTTAATATGGTTTAATAGTTTGTTAAATGTTTCATGAATTCCTTATGTGTTTTGGTTGCAGTTAATACCAAACAACTCCGGTATGGTTGCGGTAAATTAACACATGACAAATTGACAAGAACTTAAAGTATCTCGGTGACTTTACAGGTTCACATCACAAAGTACAAATTTACACATGACAAATTGAGTAATTAACATCAGAAGCATGCTAGTATCAACACCAACAGCACCTAAGCAAGGAGCAAGCAACAAGCAACAAGCAGCCAATCACAACCAGGCTGATCTATGCTGCATTAGTCATATCATATAGCATTTTCTTATAGCAGGAAGCATTTTAGCATTAGCAAGCACCAAGTAGATAGTGTACACATGCCAGTTTAATGTCATAACGAACTAATGCTGTGCGGCCGGCCATTGTTTCATGCTTAATTGTGAGTCGGACCAAAGGCGAAGAGCCCAATTGTCCAGGATGAGCGCTGAGATGGGCTGGGCCTTGCAAGTGTTCGTTGTTTGGTAATAACCAAATTAGTTCGGTTTTGTACAAAATAAACCAAACCTTTAGCGGTTAGTAATTTGCCAACAATAATGATAAGCAATAACCACATCAGCCGGCTGGTAACCGAACGTCCAGCTTTGCATAACCGGCCTGGTCTTGGTTCGATACCATATTAACCAATAACCATATCCATACGATCGTTTTTATTAGTGGACTGGTTGAAACTTGAAAATGCAGTTTAGTGCCATTTTGGTTGCTATAATTTAGTCATTCTATTTTTTTGCTGTTTGTTTGTATAAACATAAAAACTAACTCTTTTGCTGAATTGATGATCAGATTGGTGATTTGTCTTTGATGAGAGCAGACTCGCAGAAATATGACTCCCATTATATCGACAATCTTGTCGGTAAGAAAGTATCTCATCATTTTTGTTTCGGAAAGGGGAGTTCAACGCATCAATTAGTATGATTAATTTAATAGTTGCTTCTTCCACCACATCCTTTCAGGAGATGAAAGAGCTTACTATGAGAGGTCACCAATCAACTTTGTCAATAAATTTACATGCCCAGTAATTCTGTTTCAAGGGTTGGATGATAAGGTAGGTGTTGATCATCAACCACATTGGTTATCATGAATTCATGAGTACACAAGTCGGTAGAACCATGCACATTTGTGTTTCTTTAACATTTGAAGTTATCTTTGGACTCTTGAGATCATGTTTCTTCTGTAGTGGATTAGCCACTCTGTTCTTCAGAATGTCATATTATAGTTCCTCCTGTAAAACTAATGGCCAGGCTTCCATATTTGCATAGGGTTTGTATGTACTTTGTTGAACATACTTAAGATTGATGAATCATTGCCTGCAACATTTCTTTGTGCAAAATGTCAGGTGCAATCTCACATGCAAAAGTTTGCTCTGGTTTTGTGCAAAATTACAACCTGCATTTAGCTAAGGCCGAAATAGACCGTAGCAAAATATTTCACTTGCCTTAATGTTTCGCAGGTCGTACCACCAAACCAGGCACGTAAAATATACCAGGCTTTGAAAAAAAGAGGTCTGCCTGTTGCTTTGGTTGAGTATGAGGGGGAGCAGCATGGGTTCCGCAAGGTTGAATACTGTACTAATAGTTGCCTTTCTACATCTTCTACCCTATTAACTTTCAAGGTTGTCATGGATTTCATCTTCACATTTTTCACTCTGAACAGGCCGAAAACATCAAGTTTACCTTGGAGCAGCAGATGGTGTTTTTCGCTCGATTAGTCGGGAAATTTGAGGTGGCGGATGATATAACTCCAATCAAGATCAAAAACTTCGATTGAAGTGCAGAAGAAACAATCGTAGCATCAGCTTACATTTACTTTTAGAACTTGACTTTTTAGTGTAATGGTGTCTTGTCGCTATGTAACTGTTTACGTGTTTTACAATACTGTTTACATGTTTTACAGTGCGTCTCTTCGTATTTGTTTTGGATTATGTGAAATAGAATGAGATGCCCACCGTGATGTTTTCTACTTGCCCAGCAACAAGAAAGAGCGTTCTCTAGTCATGTCATGTTTTCAAGTGGAGCATGCAAAAAGTTGTGGACCCTAATAGAGAGCTGACGTTCCCTACAGGAGGACGTTGCACGAATGAACGTTCCCTCATGGAGGCTCACACGAGTGAACGGCGTTCGCTCAAAAAACCTCTCCAGGAAACGTTTCAGGAATTGCCATCTTATAATAGAGAGATTTGTTATCCTATAACACATAGATTTGCCAGGACGCGGATTTGGTAGTTGCCTTTCTACATCTTCTACCCTATTAACTTTCAAGGTTGTCATGGATTTCATCTTCACATTTTTCACTCTGAACAGGCCGAAAACATCAAGTTTACCTTGGAGCAGCAGATGGTGTTTTTCGCTCGATTAGTCGGGAAATTTGAGGTGGCGGATGATATAACTCCAATCAAGATCAAAAACTTCGATTGAAGTGCAGAAGAAACAATCGTAGCATCAGCTTACATTTTCTTTTAGAACTTGACTTTTTTAGTGTAATGGTGTCTTGTCGCTATGTAACTGTTTACGTGTTTTACAATACTGTTTACATGTTTTACAGTGCGTCTCTTCGTATTTGTTTTGGATTATGTGAAATAGAATGAGATGCCCACCGTGATGTTTTCTACTTGCCCAGCAACAAGAAAGAGCGTTCTCTAGTCATGTCATGTTTTCAAGTGGAGCATGCAAAAAGTTGTGGACCCTAATAGAGAGCTGACGTTCCCTACAGGAGGACGTTGCACGAATGAACGTTCCCTCATGGAGGCTCACACGAGTGAACGGCGTTCGCTCAAAAAACCTCTCCAGGAAACGTTTCAGGAATTGCCATCTTATAATAGAGAGATTTGTTATCCTATAACACATAGATTTGCCAGGACGCGGATTTGGTGAACATGGGTGCGCGTGCACCCTTTATGAATAGTAAATTTTAAAAAATACTAGAAAAATTCAGAAAAAACTGAATTTATTTTTGTAATATAGATAGTCAGCCAGTATACTCGCATATGACGTTTCATGAAGACATCACGTCCGTGATAATCTGGGCAAAAATGACAAAATCGAAGCTAATCAAAACTATATTAAAAACATTGTTTAATGCATAGTATGGTCGTATTTGTATTTTTTTCACTAAGAATACCATGGGTGTCAATACATCATGAAACTTCACACGTGAGTAGAATGATCGACCAAGTTTCATGCCGCAAAAATTCAGATTTTTTTAATTTTTTTGTATTTTTTTATGAATATATTGTTCACATGGGTGCGCGTGCACCCATGTTCACCTTTGTATTTTTGTGCTAAAGAAGAAATAATTGTTATGCTATAGAAGAAAATTTTTCATACTATAGCAGAGAAAATTGTCTGGCATTTCAGAGATTTAACATGCTGTAGTCAGCAGATAGAATAGACAGGCTAAAAGAGAAGAGGAAAGTCATGCTTACATGTTTACAAATTACCATCTTGCGGCTATACCTGGCCAAAACTCAGGCCGGGCCAAGCTTTGTGCCAGGCCTAAAAAGGCCTGCAGTAGAAAACCTAGGTCCGCGCCCAGCCCGGCCTTCGGGCCTTGATTTCAGGCCCAAGCCTAGCCCAACAATGCAAAAGCCCGTTGGGCCTCAGGCCGGGCCACTTTGCTAAAAGACACACGTGTCAAGCTCAAGCCCAGCCCGCCCTGGCATTTGGGCTCAAATTAGGCCAAGGCCCAGTCGTGGGCAAGGCCAGGCCGGGCCGGGTTTCCCATGGCCAAGTATAGTTGCAGCAGAGGAGAATTACCACGTTAGCATTGATTGCCATGTATTGCTATGGTACACATAGAGAGAGTGCCATGCATGTCCAAGAACTTGCCATGCTACAGTAGGAGGAATTGCCGTGCTATGCAGAATGGCATACATGCTTTTAGTAATTGTCATGCCACATCACAGGTGCACTACTGGGAAAAGGCTTATAAGTGGCCTCATATTAGTGGCCAGCGTGGACAAGTACTCATCACTCCTATTTTTGGAGAAGTAGCAGTGACGACTGACACCTCTTGCCTGTCACTTGTATTTATCGAGCAGTGGCGGGCGGAAATGATCACCCGCCACCGGTAAACTCTTCCAAGATTGCCCGCGTGATGAAAACTATGAGTAGTGGGAAGCGCACACCATGCCCGTTAGTGGTGTATCAGTCAACAGTGGCGGGCATGTATTGTTCCTGCCTCGGATACATTTTTAATCTGGAGGCAAATCAATGTAAATAGCAATAAGCTAGATGTGGCGGGGGCCCCAAGAAAGCCCCCCGCCACACCTAAGTTATGTCCATAAACTATCCACTATATACATTATGTGCATCAAGTTTTTGCCTTAACGGTGTCAAAATTTTACCACATACTACAGGTGTCCAATGAGTACACCATGGCAAGTCTCATCACATTCAAAGCTCGTCTGCACAGCCAAATATTGTTTTCCATTATAATTGTCGGAATGTCAACTAATGCCGGAAAAATAGCAAAACAATTTAAAAAATGAAAACATTTGAGCATGGGGCTTTCAATGGTGTCTATTACCCGTGGAAATTTGAACTTGAAATGATTTAAACCAAATCTAGTACAATAACATAGTAGTGGCGAGCTCTTGCTTGCGCCGGCCACTAGTAGTGATGTGGCAGGCGTTTTATCTGGCACAAATGGGGCAACCCACCCACGACAGTTTCAACCCCCCCCCCCCTCCAAACCACCTCCCTCGCAAAAAGACGGTTTTAAAACTTCCCTCGGTACACCTTCTCAAATCTCCGCCACGCGCGTCCCGCCCCAACCCCCAACCCTCGTTCCTTGCCGCCGCCACCTCTTCCTCAGGAGCAGATGGCTGGGATTGCCAGTCCGACAGGGCAGAAAATATCACAGACTACCCAACTAATGTTCTTTTGGATTCGGGCATGTGAAAACTAAGCATACTTGCTTCTTTTTCGTTGTCACTGGGCATGCGATCTGGCGCAGGTGTGATCCGGCATGCTGTGTGGATCAAAGCAATTCTGAATTGGAATTTACTGGCGGACATATACAGGATAGCATTGGATGATGGCCTCCCGCATTCGTATCCGCAGACTGATCTCCCTGTCCGCGGACGAATGCGGAAGAGAATTTACGGGCCGCGGTTGGAGATGCCCTTAAACAATGAAGGCTACACTAGCCATGCTAGGACGATAGCTGGTGTAGAGGAGAAGCATGCAGCTGGCAGGGACGATGAGAAAAATCCAACTCCCTCCCACGAAAGGAACACATTAAGATTGGTTGACACGATAACATTCAATCAACACCTGTGTGCTTGAATAAAACACTGGTGCCCAGTCAATGCAGGTTTATTGGTCGAAGGCATTAATTACATGTACCATGACCGACTAGCTTAATAGTCTCGGCCGGTGATGATTAAGTCCCTAATGTCCCTAATGTCAGAGACTATGGTTGTGTTCATCTAATAACTTTCTTTTGTTTCATCAAACCCAAGACATTTCACATGATTTGTCTAAAGAATCCATCTTTCGTGTCAATCAGATTTATCCGTCCTACTCCTGGTCCTGGTTTTGTTACGCAAAATGCACCGCTTTGTATACTTGACAGGATGAACTACATCAAAGGCAACATAGACATATTCCCCGCAAAAAAAACATAGACATATTGGTTCTGAATCTACCCCAAACACAAGGCTTGTACATGATTGTTCTGACATGATAGTTTTGTATCTACAAGTGAACATGATTATTTGAGAGGCTAGAAAATAACACACACACACACACACACACACACACACACACACACACACACACACACACACACACACACACACACACACACACACACACACACACACACACACACACACACACACACACATACACATCACCCTATAACTCGGGTTTATGAATTATTTCAATTTTTTTTGAATTATCAGGAGGCGGGGGGGGGGGGGGGGGGGGCTGAACTACTCAAACCTTAAGAACAGATAGCCAGACATCAATATGAGCACGATCGCCGGGGGGCAGCCTCGCGCGCCAGAGCACGGCGTCGTCTCGGCGGGCTTTGAAGGTGGCTGCAAGGGACTGCAGGTCATTGCGGAAGACAACCGCATTCCGTCGCTTCCAAAGCCTCCAACAACAGAGGAGGATGAAGGCAGCAGGCGACGCCATTCCCACCGCAGGGGACGCGTCTAGGAGGTGGAAGGACTCCACCGTTCTCCCCTCCGTCGACACGCCGATGCGTTGCCAGAATCGGACCGCAAAAGGGCACCCGAAGATGAGGTGGTTCGCAGTCTCAAGCGCGGCTGGGCAGCAAGCACTAGTAGAAAAAGGGTCAAACGTGAAGCACATTAGTGCCGGTTTGAATTTGAGCCGGCACTAATGGTACCATTAGTGCCGGTTCGAACGGCTATGCATTAATGCCGGTTCGTGTTGAACCTTTAGTACCGGTTCGTGCCACGAACCTGTACTAAAGGGGTGATGGCAGGCTGGCGTCAGGCCGGGGCTAAACTCCTGAGGGTTAATAGGATTGGCATCTTACTATTGTCAGGAAAACAACAAGTGCAGACTTGGAAACGAAGGAGAATAGAACCCGAAAGTTAAGCGTGCTCGGGCTGGAGTAGTGAGAGGGATGGGTGACCGGTCGGTAAGTTAGATGATTTGGAATGAATGATCCACACTTGAGCAGTTAAGAGAGGTGATTAGAGACTAAATCACCAAATAATTCAGAAAAATTAAAAATCATTTTTTTTTCAAAAATTCTAAAAAAAAATTCAAAAAAAAAACCTTTAGTATCGGTTGGTAACACCAACCGGTACTAAAGGTCCCCCATACCAGGGCGCGAGCTCACGCCACGTGGTGGCACTTTAGCGCCGGTTCGTGCCGAACCGGTACTAAAGGGGGGGGGGGCTTTAGTGCCCACCAATTAGTGCCGGTTCCATAACCGGCACTAAAGACCTTTACGAACCGGTTTTAAAGCTCCGTTTTCTACTAGTAAAGGACACCCAGCCTCTGCCACCGTTAGGATGGTTTTGCGCAGGAGCACATCCCTCGTATGAATGCGAGCCAGCGACAGCAGCCACCCGAAGAACTTGACGCGCGACGGAGCTCGAGACGACCAAAGGAAGGACGCCGCCGACCACGCGACGTCCCAATTATTTCAATTTAATTCAAACCTTTATGACTATGAGCCAACAATACTAGGAAAACCTCTATAGGCAATCACTTAATAGTGGCGCGGGTTACTAGGGCCGCGCTACTACTACTTAATAGTTGCCCAAGCAAACAAAATGGGCTACCGACATTCTTTAGTAGAACGGGCACAGAAAGTCCGCGCTACTACTAAGTGGTCCCCATCATGTCCTCTGGACATGTTGTAGTAGTAGTGCGGGACCTGAAACATGTGCTGCTAGCAAGCGTATAGTGTTCCCCGCCTAGTAATAGTGTGGGTGTGTTTGATGCCACAATACAACTACTGGCCTTAGTAGTAGCGCCGGAGTGGCCTGCAACAAATGGATGACCTCTTCATCGTCCTTCGGTTTATGTACGTGTTTGTGTGTGCTAGGCGGCTCTTCTCTATAGCCATGACAGCTTCAGCCTAAACTTGTGTGTTTGAGCGTGTTAACGTTTCTCGGTTGTGGCTTAGAAAGCGTGTGAGCGCCGTCGATCTTGATCCACCCGTGGTCCCTCCCTTTTTTTCATTTGCCTTGAGATGAATATCAGGAAATTAATGGGAGAAGTGCAGCGCTGATGGAAATAACTGCCGCACTGCAAGAGACCAGACTAGGGAGAGAAATATGTTATTTGGCCTGAACTCGCTGTATTACAGGAACTTGCTCGAGATTTCTTTTAAATAAAAGCAACAAATGCTGGACTGTCAAATCCACGTGTTTATTGTTGCATCGAGAGAAAGTTGAGTCGTTGTTTGGATGGAAGAGAAGTGTGATGGCAAATGAGTGAGGCAGAGGGCTTGTCAGTCTCGCACCAGCAGTTTTCTGCTGAAAGATTTAGAGGATTAGTAGTACGGTTATGAGTGAGGACGCCGGTGTTACTAGTCCGGTTAGGATTAGTAGTACATGTTCATGTTGAGTCCGGCTCCAGCTAGGAGTTTGCTTGCCTGTGTCCGCGTGTTGTGTCCGTGTAGGTTTGGAGGTTTTGTGCTAGGTCCGTTGTTGAAGTTGTATCGAATATAGTGTACAGGGTAGGTTACAGTTGAACTTGTAGTTGTATTGTGTTTAGATAGGATATGAAGTCGTGTTCAAGTATGACATTTGTATCCTAGGCCTCTCTTATATAGCGAGGGTAGACACACCATGTAACCTATGTCAACATAATAGCACCGGAACGCAGGGAAAGCCGGCGGCATGTGCCGGTGTCCAGGGCGACCGGGTGCGGTATTGTAGTGGTGTCATGGGGAGGAGCACCCATAGTCAGGCCCCGGGGATGTAGCCATATCGGTGAACCTCGTTAACAAATCTCGGTGTCATGCTCATGTGATTGCTTGGTCCTTGAATGATCAACGGTATGCTTCGGATTTATTCTAACAACTGGTATCAGAATAAGGTTTGATTTGAAGAGACAAATCATTGATTTAGAGGAAGGATCAAGTCTAAGATGCAGTCGGCTATCGGCGTGGTTCTTGACGAGATCGGACGAAAGCAGATCCATGGAAGGCTCTCGTGTGCAGACAAGGTGAGACGTGCGGCGATCGATCGATCGGGCGAGCGTCTCCAGCGAGCGGCGGCGGCGTAACGTGCGGCAACAGGACTTACGATCGGATCAGATGGCTCGGCTCAGCTTTGGAAGCCGCCCGGAAAAGCGCATGGCTGGCCGAGCCCTGTGCGGCGTGGCGTGCTGGGGCGGCAGGCCTGGAGCCTGGAGGGCTAGCGATGCTGGCCGTGCTGGAAGCGTGAGGGCGTGGAAGCGTGAGGGCGTGGAAGCGCGAGGACGTGGCCAGGCTGATCGGGAAGGTGTACAACGTTGAAGCCGTAGTGAGTTTTGTTTTGAAATAAAAAGGGGACCGAGTCCCGAAGGGACCTTGTCTCCGTGGCGTGCTGGTGCATGCAAGACGTATTCACGTACGAGAAGATGAGGCACGGCAGCCAGATCAATTCGGCAGAAGAAAAGAATCAGGGATACGCATCCATTGGAAAGCATCGCGATAAAGCAACAGCCAGCATGGGAGGTTGAGCTAGAGCTACTCCACGTGAAGATCAAAAACTTTTTGGTTGGAATTGCTAGCAGTGCACGTATGTGTCGTGTACTTGTGCATCACATGGAGATAGCTCATGTATTTTTCACAAGGTCAGCCGTACGAAGAACCATGGTGTCAATGGATATCTGGTTTGAGGTGGAGAAGTTCAACGGAACTGAAAAACCTTGGGTTATGGTAGATATGGGTGAAAAATTGTTGGCACAACAAAGATGCTTGAAGGTGTTGCGGAAAGTCATGTCAGCTAAGATGGAAGTGGGAGCCTTGAGCGTGTCATGCAGTCGAACAAGGTATGCCTGGGTCGGACTAGATAGTCTGACGGATCGATGAAAGTCGGTTGGTACAGAAGACGGTGGTGGGATCGGCGGCAGCGACATAGGAGCGTGATGCTGATGGTGACTGACTTCTGGGCGTGGAAACACGTGGCATAGGCCCGAGTGCTTGTGTGGCTTCGACAAGGCTATGGCGCGGGGTTGATTCAAGACGGTGCACACGAGAGCTTGAAGTCGACGGGGCGCGGGATTGACTGATTATCTACCATGGAGTCATGTTGAAGGTGGAGCTGGATTGAGGGGCTACGATGTAAGGATCCAGAGAATCGAAGCCTATTCAGCGGGAAAAGCGAGTGACATGCAGTTCGGACTGGAGCCCAGTGGTCTGATGGAAGCGTGAAACTCGTCATCGGTCGGTGATGATCGGTGGTACTCTGTAGTGGGGGTTGAGTGGTGTGGGTTTGCGACCCTTGAGACTCGACCGGGACAGCGGAGACTCGACGCGGTAATAGCGGCGAGGCGTGCGGCGCGCACGGGGCATGGAGACGGGCCAGGGCTCTAGTGGTCATACATGTGGTGAGACAACTGTGAATTTGACTCAGGATGACTACAAGCAATGATGAAATTTTTTCAAGTTTCAGACAGGCGGTCAAGAAAGGAGTCGTGATGTTGAGTTCAGGTAAGTCTTATGTGTGTCACCCAATATGTGAGTTGTTCATTTTTACACAGGTCAGTGATCAGTGTGTGATGGCGTTGGACTGATACTTTGGAAGTTGGGAGCACAAACTAGAGTAACAAGGAACTTAATTTTGCTCGAGTGTTGACTGTGGTCAAGAAAAGAAAGGATTACAAGTTGCAGGTGGAGTCACATGGAGTCTTTGAAGTAGCAGCGGTACTCATGGGATAAGCTCAAGTCCAATGTACATGGAAGTTTGACGCATTGACATATTCAGGGTGGTGGAGAATATTCGCCAAGGTGGAGTTTGTTGGAGTTGTGTCGAATATAGTGTACGAGGTAGGTTACAGTTGAACTTGTAGTTATATTGTGTTTAGATAGGATATGAAGTCGTGTTCAAGTATGACACTTGTATCCTAGGCCTCTCTTATATAGCGAGGGTAGACACACGATGTAACCTATGCCAACATAATAGCACCGGAACGCAGGGGAAGCCGGCGGCATGTGCCGGTGTCCAGGGCGACCGGGTGCGGTATTGTAGCGGTGTCATGGGGAGGAGCGCCCATAGTCAGCCCCGGGGATGTAGCCATATCGGTGAACCTCGTTAACAAATCTCGGTGTCGTGCTCGTGTGATTGCTTGGTCCTCGGATGATCAACGGTATGCTTCGGATTTATTCTAACATCCGTCAGGTCGGCCGTTATATATACACCACAGGTTGTGTCAAGTTTGTATCCTGAGAAAAAGGAGAAACATATGCACGCCGACAACAGCTTGCATGGAAACGTCTCTTTTAATGCCCGGCCGCGGCCGCAGCGCGAGCGACGAGGGATCCCGACCGGCCCGCTCACGCACCACATGCCTCCGTTCCCAAATCAATGTCGACGAGGATGGCGCCGGAGTGGCCTGCAACCGCCGCAGCGGTAAGCGCCTCCGCGCACGGACCCATGCCAGCGAGGAGGGCGACGGCCGCTCACCGGAGCCGCCTGCCTCCCTGCCGGACAGCGAAGATATGCTCCGGGAGATCCTCCTCCGCCTCCCCCTAGACCTATACTCTCTTCCCCGCGCCTCCGCCGTGTGCAAGCAGTGGCGATGCATCCTCGCCGACCCCAAGTTCCTTCGCCGGTTCTACGCGCACCACCGCGCACCACCCCTCCTCGGCTTCTTCCATTACGGCAGCACACCGATCACGTTCACGCCCGTCCTGGCCCCTGCTCCCGACCGCATCACCCCTGGGCGCTTCTCCCTTGGACACTACAGCGACCGCATCCTGCTTGATTCCTGCCACGGCCGCGTCCTGGTCTTGCAGCATGAAGAGGTCGTCGTTTGTGATCTTATCACAAACAAACATCACCGCGTGCCCATTCCGCCCCAGTACAACGGACGCTTCTTTAACACGGCAGTGCTTTGTGCTGCTAGTGACCAGGGCCATGTGCACGGCGACTGTCACTTATGCCCCTTCAAGGTGGTCTTGGTGTCCTATAGAGAGAATAAGCACCCCTATGCATGCGTTTACTCCTCGGAGACTGCCACATGGGGCAATGTCATCTCAACAGAGGCTTCAGATGATACTGTAATTGGTCCTTGTCATAGCACCCTTATAGCTAATGTCCTTTACTGGCCAGCTAAGAAAAAGGGAGACGACATAGTTGAGTTTGATTTGGGCACGCAGAACCTTATTGTGGTCAAGGGGCCTCCTGGTATAATACAAATGGTTTCGACAACTTTCATATCATTGATGCAGAGGATGGCGCCGTTGGTCTTGTGGCTTTGTCTCGCCAGCTTAACCTTCAAATGTGGCGGAGGAGGGTCGATTGTCGGGGTGTTACCACATGGTTGTTGCAAAAGACTGTTTCATTGGGTGAACTTCTTAAGATCCCTTCTTGGACTATGAGAAGGATTGAACCGCTAAAGTGGTGGGTTATGATGAGGATACCGATGTAATCTTTTTAGAGAGTCACGATGGTGTGTATATGGTTCAGCCAAAGTCAATGCAAGCCAGGAAACTTAATGGAATCAGCTCTACATATTACTGCTATACTTTAGCGAGTCTCTGTCTACTAGGTGGTTGATCATCCTTGGTCTTTATATCTTAGAATGAACACAGCCTATTTTATGTTCTGTACATGATTTCTCGCGTACAGTTCTTGTAATTATTAAATGTTCGCTTATAGCTTGAACTTACCAAGCAATTTCCTTGTAAACATTTTTTTTCTCAATTTTTATACGCAAAAATAAATTCCCTTTCTTGCCTTGAAATCTATTTATTTAAAAAAGAATACCCAATGTCCTATTTGTTTCTCGTGTTTGTTGTTTTGGCATAGTATTGGCTGGTTGACATGATGAGGATTGAATTCGCATGAGGAAATGTATAGGTTCATTTGTCTTACAAACTAAATTCTCCATTATGAGTTAGCTAAGTATATACCTTCTATGAATATGCCTGGCATGCTACAACAAACGTGGTTTTGTTTTACCTATTGCTAGTATGGAGACTAACTTATCCATTCGTCTTCTCTTATCTATAGAAATAAGTCATATAAGTGAATATCTTGCTCAACATGTATTTGTCAGCTCATTTTTTGAACTGTTTCATGTTGCCTTCTCATATCCATTTGTCTTTATTGTGGGATTGTTGTTAATTGTTGGAGTTCTTATGCTTCTAGACACAACCATTGCCAGTGGAACCAATGGAGTTGAAATATTAGGATGACTGTGTGGTTTGATGTGCTAATGTGCGGAAATAGTTCAAGTGGTAAGATCTTGTAAAGATAGTATGTGAGATTGATACTGTTTGATCTTGACTTTGGATAATATTCATGGCTGCCAGTATATATGGGTAGTATGCACTCTCAATCTAGTGCCCATTCGGCTATGGGGATTGCACTGCACATGCTAATAACATGGACAAACAGTTAAAATGAAGGTGATGCCAAGTAAAAAATGACTTTATGTTGTATCATAAGTGAATTATGCAGACCTTCGACATGTTGTATGTCCATAGTTCTCCATTGTTTTGGACGTTTCACATTCTACAAGTTCAAAGAAATGTAAAAGGTTGAAGGGTTTATTTTGTTGTCATTGTATATAGCAAGAAATATGATATAGCTCTTGGTTTTTTGAGGGTGTATGATATAACTCTTCTTTATGCATATGCTATGTTATTGAGCTGACCATGCGTTTGTGCACGTCTTGTTCATACATAGGTGTATCTTTATCATACACCCTTAAAAAACATTTGTACATTTTGGTTCAAGGCATTAATTAGTTGTATCGTGACCGGTTATATAGCTTAACGGTCTTCCGATGATGATTAAATCCCCAACATCAGAATCTGTGCTCGGCTATGCTCATCTAATAACTTTGTTTTGTTTCATCAACCCGAGATGCTTCACATGATTTGTCTGAAGAATCCGTCCCTCGTGTCAACCAGATTTATCCATCCTGGTCCTGGTCCTGGTTTTGTTACCCAAAATTCACCGCTTGCATGCTTAATAGGATGAACTACATCAGAGACACACATAGACATATTGGTTTTGGATCTTCCTGAAAGACAATGCTTGTACCAAATCTAAATAAACAGTCGGACGATATTACTTTCAGACATATTTCTAGGTCAGATAATGGCACATCCCTTATTCATTTACTTATTTATTAAGTCACAACAAGAGGAATTTAATTACAAGGGAAATTGGAGTTGCCAACACAAAAGTCTGAGCAATAACAAAAACACAGAGCAGCATGCGCCGAAGCAAAATATCGATGCCGGATGAAGTACCAACAGAATATAGCTCGAGATTGATTGGAAAAATAGTAAGTCAAGCTATCAATTACAGTAGCAAGAACAAAAGAGCCCCCCCCCCCCCGAGTCGCCCTCCTCTAGCGACACGGGGGAACCCTAGCCGCCGCTACTAGGAGCCCCCGCCGGCAGCCTCCCCCGCATCGCCGCCGCCAGAGGGCCGGCCGGCGAAGCCGAGCCGGGCCCCAGGAAGGCGGCAGCGGGGCGGATCTGCCCCCCCTGTGCCGCCAACGCCCCAACGACGCCCGCCGCCTCCCCTCGTCGCCACGGCGGCGCCGCCCCTCTCCTGCTGGTCGACGTCGGCGGTGGGATCCGGCCCGCCCGGGGCGGCTTGGCCCCTCCCCAGCCGGTCGCGCCCCCTCCCCCGCCATCCTCGGCCGCGCCCCCTCCTCACGCGCCTCCCCTCCTCTGCCCCCGACCCGGTCTCCTTCCGGCGGTTCTCGGGCTACCCTCCCAGCTGCTGCTCGACCTGCTTGTTGGCGGAGGCGGCCGGTTGCGGGCGTTCGCGACTTGCTCTCTCGTGCTGGCGGCCCCCTCGTCTCCGGCGGCCCTCCCCCTCCCCATGCCACGGTGGTGGCTCTTGTGTGGTGGCAGCGTGGTGTACGCGGTTGGGGCGGACTTGGAGCCCTTCGCGGCAGGTCTTTGCTGGTGTTGTTCCGGCCCCAGCGGCTACAGGCCCGCGTCTCTCCGGTGCCCTTTGCCGCCGGTGTCCTCCACCGGGATGCTCCGGCCCGGCGGCTGGGTAGCTGCGCCCCTTCCAGCTTACCTTGCCCGCCGAAATCTCGACGGTCAAGGCCACGACAGCTCGGCCTGCGTGTTCCAGCCCTTGCTCGCCGGCGTCGCTGAAAGCCGTTGTGGCAAGACCCCCGCGTGGTTTGCCTCGTCCGCCCTACCATGTACACCTCAAAGCCCCCTCCTTTTGCCATCTCCGGTGCTCCTGGGTGCGGTGGTGGTGCCACCCTCCGAAGGCAGGTGCAGCCCGACCAACCCCTCCACGACTTGGCGACTCCAATCAGCATTGGCTCCCCCATCTACGATTTCGGATTCGGCGGCTATGGGATCGCTCAGCTTCAGGCCAGGGAGAGATCCCTACTCGGCTCGCCGGTGCTGGCAGCGACGGCGCCCGCGGGTGTCGTTTTCCTCCATGGAGGCGCTGCCAAGGCCTTCTTCAGCTGCGCCCCTCTTCGAGCTCAGGGGAAACCCTAGGTCCGGGTCTCCCGGACCGGATAGTGACGGAGCCTCGGCGTCGTTCTCCTTCTTGAAGGCACTATCTTGCTTGTTCGCGGTGTCCCCGGTCTTGGCTCACATGATGTCGGAGTTCTCGTTGGTTTGGTAGTGCCGCTCTTAGCTCGGGTTTGGTTGGTTTAGCTGTGATGTTTTCTTGTGTTTGGGTTTAGCATCTCTTGTCTCTCTGCTCCGGGCACCATGTTCACGCCTGCGTTTGTGTCATGTGTTGTACCCCCTGTACTCATTCTTCTTCTTCTATCAATGGAATGATACGCAAGCTTTGCGTATTCGCGAAAAAAAGAGAGCAAGAAGCAGTTCAGATTGATGTGGTCGGTCTTTGCAGATTGATGACTGCAAATAAATTAGGGTGAGATGTATGATGAGGCCATCAAAGTCTTGTAAGGACGTTGGTTGTATATTTGTATGGTTTTTGTTTTTTTGAGAATACTCCAATCTTGTGTTGGATCCTGAGTTCATATTTTTTTTTCTCAGACAAGGATCATGAGTTCGTTTTTTTAGACAAAGGATCATGAGTTCGTGACAACAGGCGAACGAACGCGGGCCCAACACTTGTTTACTTTGTCCAATCAGGGCCCAAGCCCAATCAATTCTCTCTACAAACAATTAGGAGCGAACTCAACCCGCTGCTAGCCTGCTACCAGTACGTCCATCGTAGCTAGGTCTTCCTGGCAGCCGCGGATGAACGCCGCACTGGATGCCGCCGGAGCGGCCCAGCGTCGCAGCCCACGCCTCCATCCCCAGGTTCAGGCAAATGAGGAGGGAGCCGGAGTGAATCTCCGGCGCAGCCCTCGCCTCCATCCCCTAATCCAGGCGAGTGACGACTGACGAGGGCGATGGAGTAACCCGACGCTGCAGCCCTCGTCTCCATCCCCAGGTTCAAGGAGTGGCTCGCCGGTGCAGCAAGCGCCTCCGTCCCAAGGTCCACGCGAGTGAGGAGGCATCCGGAGTGATCTGCAGAAGTAGTCGCCGCAGCCGCAGCCGCAGCTCGCAGGCGCTGGCCTCGCCGCTTGAAGACGACGATCTCCTGTGGGAAATCCTGCTCCGTGTCCCGCCGCTGCCCTCCTCCCTGCCCCGCGCCTCCGCCGTCTGCAAGCGGTGGCGGCGCGCCACCACTGACCCAAGGTTCCACCGTCGCTTCTCCGCATTCCACCAAAAGACGCCCCTCCTCGGTTTCTTCGGGAATAGCGCCGATGGTATCGTGTTTATACCCATCCTCGACACTCCCGACCGTACCCCTCCACAGCGTTTCGACCTGCGACTTCACGGCATTGACAGCGGCAACTGTTTCAGGGTCCGACTGCTTGGGTGCCGCCACAGTCGTGTTCTCATCATGCTCACATTACAGCAGGAGCTTATTGTCATTGCCCCCATGACGGGCAAGGAGTGCCGTGTGTCCATTCCACCGCAGTTCAATAAACGGTATGTCAACGGGGCGGTGCTCTGTGCTGCTACTGATCGCGACCATGTGCATGGAAGCTGCCACTTGAGCCCATTCAAGGTGGTCTTGCTATCCACGAGCACCTACTATAGTGGTCCACAACTCATCTTAGCATCTGTTTACTCTTCGAAGGCTGGCATATTGTAACGCCCCAGATATGACTTTCCCAATTTGTACTCCAACTCTTGCCGTTTTCGGCATTAAGTTATATTTATCTCTCGGGTTCGGGTCTTTGTCTCCATGTGTTGTTTTCTTTTTCGTGCATCTCATATCATGTCATCTCATGCATTGCATTTGCATACATGTTCATCTCATGCATTCGAGCATTTTCCCCGTTGTCCGTTTTGCATTCCGGCGCTTCGTTCTCCTCCGGTGGCCATTTCTAGCTTTCTTTCGTGTGTGGGGATTAAACATTTCCGGATTGGACCGAGACTTGCCATGCGGCCTTGGTTTACTACCGGTAGACCGCCTGTCAAGTTTCGGGTCATTTGGACTTCGTTTGATACTCCAACGGTTAACCGAGGGACCGAAAAGGCCTCGTGTGTGTTGCAGCCAAACACCTCTCCAATTAGGCCCAAAACCCACCAAACTCTGCTCCATTGTCTCGGTCGTTTGATCACGATCGCGTGGGCGAAAACCGCACCTCATTTGGACTCTCCTAGCTCCCTCTATGCCTATATATAGTCCCCTAAAAATTCGGATCTCCTCCTCCCCCGAAACCCTAGTCTTCCCCTTCCTCCGCGCGCCGGACACGTCCGCCCGGCGCCGGACACGTCCGATCCACCCCGCCAGTGCCATGTGGCGCCTCCCTATTCGCCGAGCCGCCGCACCCACTTCACCGCGCCGCCGCGGCCCGCCCGGCCCACGGCCGGCCCGCCCGCGCCCGCGCACGGGCCAGAGGAACCGCTGCCGCCGCCTCCTTCTTCCTCCTCCGCCCTACGACCTCGCCACCCGTCGTCGGCGCTCGTCGCCACCGACCTCGCCGCGCCGCGCCCGCGCCGGCCGAGGCTCCTCGCCGCCTCATCTCGCCGCCCGGGAGCGCCGGCCGCCGCCTCCTCCTCCACGCCGGCAAGATCCGGCCTCCTCCTCGCCGCCCCTCCCTCGGATCCGGTCGCCGCGCCCCAGCCCGAGCTGCGGCGAGCACTGTTCCGGCGAGATCCGGCCGCCTCGGTTCGCGCGCCGGACGAACCCTAGATCTGGGGTTGACTTTCCCTTCCCCCCTTAATTTTTTCATGCCATGTTTGACTGCTCATATCTCCGCATCCGTAGCTCCGTTTTGGACATATGATATATCACAATCTTCGTCTCGACGAGTACATCATTTCATTCCATTGCGTCATTTGCATTTGAGTTCATCTTGATGCCCAAAATGCTGTTAGAAGGAGGCATCGTGAGTTAAATTGCAGATCCGTTAGCTCATCATAGACTTTTGTCATTTTTGCCATGATTATTGTGTGCATGATATGCCAGTGACCCTTTGGGATGAATTGTTAAGCATTTTGTCTTCTTTCCAGAGGTGCCACCCATGCATTTTTAGGATATGTGTGGTGTCTTGTGCAAGCTTGCCAAGAGGGGTACCTGAGTTTGCTGTTTTCAGGGACATAGTGATTTTCACTAAGTCTGGGATGTTTTAGTTCATGATGCCATATGTTTAGCTTGTTTCCTAGTGATCCGTGCCCCTTTTGAGTATGATCATTAAGGGACATTTGTTAACCTTGTGATGCTCTATCCATCCATGTCTTTGTTTTCATATGTGGAGTGCTCTAGGTTGAGTCAATCGAGCTCAACTTTTGCATCATTGTTAATTTGGGCAGATCGTGAACTCTTGCGATTTTGCCGGTGCTATTGTTAGTGATCCATGCATGCTATGCCATTGTTCTTGCCATGTCTAGCTAGCATTTTGTGCCTTCTTTATGGATATATGCTTGCCTTGCCATGACTTGCACCGTAGTGAGTGCATCGAGCTCGTTTACATGCCTCCGTGAGTTACAATTTCAGCATGTCTCAGTTTTCACCAAGTCTGAAAACTGATTGTGTTTCATCTATGTTCGTGTGCTCGTTAGAGTATTTTGTGAACCCTTTTGGCCCCAGGTCACTTTGGGTGTTTTGTTAAGCTTGTTGAGTAGCTCCATTCCATGCTCTTACTTGCCATGTTCAGGTTGTGTTTCATGTTGTTTTGCTGCTCCGAAGAGAGCATCGTGGTCTGAAATTTCAGACTAGTGTTAATTTCACTTAAGTCTGAAATCTGTTTTGCTTATTCAGTTTTGCCATGCTTGTTTGAACCCCTTAATGGATGAATTTGCCTATTGGTCAGTCCTAGTGACTTGTTAAGCATCTTGTGTACATCCCTGACATGTATTTTGTTTTCATGTTTGGTGGCTGTAGCATGTTCATTTCGTTGCATTTCGGAGCCTACTTGCTGTAAATCGCAGACCGGTTCGTTTCGTAAAACGCTTGCCATTTCCAAACCGTAGCTCCGATTCCTATGATCTTTATATCGTTTTCAGGGGATTTCTTCCCCTCTATCCAGTGGCAGACTTGGTTATCCAAGTTGAGGCCAGGTTCATGCATTTCCTGTCACGTCTTGCATTTTTGCATCCCGCACCGCATCCCGCATAGCATACCATCTTTGCATATTATTGGTTGCCCTTGCACGTGGTTGATTGTATCCTTGTTGCTTGTTTGTGTTATTGGGTAGAGCCGGGAGACGAGTTTGCTAACGAGGAGCCCGTTGAGTTTGCTTTTGAGGATCCAGTCAACTCTGACAACTGTGCAGGCAAGATGATCATACCCTCGAAATCACTACTACCTTTGCTATGCTAGTTTGCTCGCTCTTTTGCTTTGCCAATGCTACGATGCCTACCACTTGCTTGTCAGCCTCCCAATTGCCATGATTGAGCCTCTAACCCACCTTTGTCCTAGCAAACCGTTGATTGGCTATGTTACCGCTTTGCTCAGCCCCTTCTTATAGCGTTGTTAGTTGCAGGTGAAGATTGGAGCCGTTCCTTGTTGGAACATTTATTTACTTGTTGGGATATCATTATATTGCTATGTTATCTTAATTCATCTATATACTTGGTAAAGGGTGGAAGGCTCGGCCTCTCGCCTAGTGTTTTGTTCCACTCTTGCCGCCCTAGTTTCCGTCATATCGGTGTTATGTTCCCGGATTGTTGCGTCCCTTATGCGGTTGGGGTATAATGGGAACCCCTTGATAGTTCGCCTTGATTAAAGCTTTTCCAGCAATGCCCAACATTGGTTTTACCATTTGCCACCTAGCCTCTTTTTCCCTTGGGTTTCCGGAGCCCGAGGGTCATCTTATTTTAACCCCCCCGGGCCAGTGCTCCTCTGAGTGTTGGTCCGAACCAGGCAGCCTGCGGGGCCACCTCGGGGAAACTCGAGGGCTGGTTTTACTCGTAGCTTGACCTATCCGAGCGTGCCCTGAGAAAGAGATATGTGCAGCTCCTATCGGGATTTGTCGGCACATTCGGGCGGTGTTGCTGGACTTGTTTTGACCTGTCGAATCATCTTGTTGTACCGAGATACCGAGTCTGATCGGTGTGTCCTGGGTGGAGGTCTATTCCTTCATTGACCGTGAGAGCTTGTTATGGGCTAAGTTGGGACCCCCCTGCAGGGATTGATCTTTCGAAAGCCGTGCCCGCGGTTATGGGCAGATGAGAATTTGTTAATGTCCGGTTGTGGATAACTTGAACCTTAATTAATTAAAATGAATCAACTGAGTGTGTTGCCGTGATGGCCTCTTCTCGGCGGAGTCCGGGAAGCGGACACGGTGTTGGAGTTATGTTTGCGCTGGTTGCTCTCTAGTTTCCCGCTCGTGCTTTGCCTCCTCTTCTCGCTCTCTTTTGCGAATAAGTTAGCCACCATATATGCTAGTCGCTTGCTGCAGCTCCACTTACATTACCCCTTTCCTACCTATTAAGCTTAAATAGTCTTGATCGCGAGGGTGCGAGATTGCTGAGTCCCTGTGGCTCACAGATTACTATTACACCAGATGCAGGGACAGATGACACAGCTCCAGATGGCGCGCTCGAGCTCAAGTGGGAGTACGATGAGGACTCTCAGCGTTACTATGTGTCTTTTCCTGATGATCAGTAGTGGTGCCTATTCGGGGTTAGATTCAGGGCCTTGTCGCATGTTGGGGGTCTTTTCTATTTTGGCGCCGTAGTCGGGCCATGAGTGAATTGTATGATGGATGTTATTTATGTACTTTGATGTGACGTGGCGAGTGTAAGCCAACTATGTTCTTCCCCTTTATATTATTTATGTACATGGGATGTGTGATGATTTCCCGACTTGCGACATTGCCTTCAATGCGGCTATGCCTCTAAGTCGTGCCTCGACACGTGGGAGATATAGCCGCATCGAGGGCGTTACACATATGGGGCGACATGGTCTCAACTCCGACTCCATGTGAGCTTCCTGGTGGCGGTACTCATGGGTCACTAGTTGGTAATGCACTTTACTGGTTGTGTAGAGATTACATGATTGAGTTTGATTTGGATGGGCACATCCTAGCTTTGATCAGTGCTCCTCCCACTATAGATGAGGCACGTCACTTTTTTGACATGCGTGAGGTCATCCAGATCATGGATGGCGCTGTTGGTATCGCTATATTGTCTCACTATTACCATAACATTCAAATGTGGCAAAGGAAGGTCAATTGTCAAGGTGTTACCAAATGGGTGTTGTGGAAGACGATTGACATGCATAAAATTGATGGGATCCCCCCTGGGGTTAAAGGAGAGAGGCCAGGGTTATTATTTAGACTGAGATATGCTGAGGATACTGATGAAATATTTCTATATGTGGGCCACAATGTATATATAGTTCAACTGAAGTCGATGCAATCAAAGAAACTTTGTGAAACCCAGTATGTTAGTGCTCATCATTCTTTCAAGAGTTTCTATATGCCAGGTGATTCTTCTTCATTAGTCCTCGCATTGTAGGATTAACCTAGTCCTTTTATGTCTTTACATAGATGCTCGAATATATACCTTCGCTATATGGATGAACTTATAAAAATACTGTTTCATTTAATATAGCTGTACATAGTGTTGCCATTCAGTATAGTTGTCTTCATCCTTGGGAGATAACAAATCAAATATCAAAGGAAATGAGTAACAATGTGAATTCAAATGTCAAATGGTTAACTCATTTGACATGTTTGGAAAATCATCTAGCTATATTCTTTTATCTAGTACTTATAATCTTACTAATTTCTCAACAGCATAAAAGAACTTTCATTGAAAGCGTACCTTCCAGAATAATAGTTTTCCTTGTCACTTGCTTAGTCTCGTCCCGCAAGTGACTATGTATATCTGTACCGGTTTTTTTTCCACGTTTGTTATCTCTAATCATGCTCCATTTATTTAGTTTAAATACCCAAGATGACTTTTGTTGCTAATTCTATGAGTTTTAGCACGTTTTTATATGATGAGTATACATGAGATAAATTATATACCGTGTATTGCTTTCATATGAGCTAAATTTCTCATTATGAGGTAGCTATGTATAATGCTTTCAAGAATATCCCTTGCAAAATGCAACATATGTGGTTTTATCTGTTGCCACTTGCCAGTATGATTAGCGGGCTATAAAACATAAATACAAAAGTGAGTTGTTTTTCTTATATTTGCCCATTCATCTATGTAACAGAGTCACTATTGCCTTCTCATATGCATTTATCTTTTTCTTGGAATGTTATTAATGCATGCCTCACGCTTGTAGGCACCACCATTGTTAGTGGATGTGATGGAGCTGAAATGTTGCGCCATACATAGGATGACTTTCTGGTTTTATGTGCTGAAATGGTTCACCAGGTAAGAAGATCTTCTGAATATACTTTGTGAGATTTGAACTGTTTGATTTTCTCTTTGGAAAATATCTGGCGGACACTGGTTAGTATGCATCCTCAAACTACTCTCCATTTAGCTATAGTGATTCACATATGGTAATAACACAGACAAGCAATTAAAATCGTGGTGATGCAAGAAAAGTGACTCCCTTTTGACCATTAATGATATCCAGATGATTCAAATGTTGTACACCTGAAGTTCTCTCTTGGTTCAGCTGTTCCAGAATCTATAGGTTGACAACAATATGTTACTAGCTCATTTTGTCATTACAAACACCAGTTATATAATTCAACGTCAACCAATAAATTCATGTGTAAAGGCTGAAGGTTTATTTTGTTGTCTTCATATTCCTAGGAGATATAGCCAGTAATATGATGATACATCTTTTTGTTAGCAGATACTCCCTCCGTTCCTTGATATAAGGTGTATAGATTTTTGAGAAAAAAAACCGTATATGGTGCATTGCGTCGCACCATTCGTTTGGATAAGTTTTTTAGGGATTTGATTACATTTACTTATATTATGCCAACTCCTCTATTTTATCATGTCAATTAGTCAAGTGTAATCTCGCCCAAAACTTATGAAATTTTCACCATATGTGCTTTCTTTAATTTCCGTGCCAAAAACTATACACCCTATATTTAGGAATGGAGGGAGTATGATATAGGTCTTCTTTATGTTGCTGAGTTGATCATGAGTTTGTACACAAGTTTCTTTTATAGATCAAAAGGCTCACACACCGCTCCATTTATTAAAATGAAACGTCAGTAACATCATTCTTTTAAGCGCCCGTAACTGCCTTAGCAGGCAGCACAACTCAGCCGAACAAATTCAGTTTAACACAGCACAAAAAAGGCTCAGCAAAACTGAATGGATATTACGCTCCTGAGATAACAGCTACACTTCTTAATTAGCAGCTGCTAAACTTTTGTTGAGAACAACAGCTTGAGCATGGTCCTGGACCCCATTGCCTCCGGCATCCCAGGCCCTAGCAGACCAACAACCCATGGCTTCTTCACGCTGCACAGAGCCAGCCACGGAGTTTACATTGCCTTGTCTTCCGTGAGTAGTAGACACTACACCAGTGTTGTGAACATAGTTTGTGAAATTTGAACTGTTTGATTCTCTCTTTAGAAAATATCTGGCAGCCAATCTGAGCATGCACCCTGAAACTACTAACCATTCGGCTATTTGGATTCACACATACAAATAATAATTTGTACACGCATAGCTGATCATGAGTTTGTACATGCATCTTGTTCATATACTATGTTACATAGGTGCTTCTGTTAAATTTTATCTTTATTTGTACTGGTTTATGTGGAGATTAATTCTTTTGTGTTCTCCAGGGTGAAGAAAGGGCTGCTGCAGTTTTTTATTATCAATGAGTTTGTCGTGCATCAACGTGGTCGGCAGCATTATGTTATCTGAAGAAAACTTACCAAGTGTGCACTTTAGTGTAGCTAAGTTTCTAATGTAGCAAGATGCTTTTGAATACCCTTGTATTATTTCAAGTCGGATTTCGTCGTCTGTTGCTTTATGCATGTGCTTGTGCATGGCAGCTATTCTCTTTAGCCATGACAATTTCAGCCTCGTGTATCAGCAAAACGTGTGTGTTTGAGTGTGCTTCTTAGCTATGGTTTGAAAAGCATGTGAGCACTGTCGATCTAATGCGATCATGATCCAGCCCTGCTTCCTCCTTTTTTTATGTGCCTTGAGACTAAGAGCAGAAAATCAACGAGAGAAGTCCAGCACCCTATGCCGACGGCCGCGGCCGTCGGCTTAGGCCCATCGCTGTCGGCCTAGATCTATGCCGATGGCCACCGTCGGCATATCCCCGTCGGTGTAAATAACGTCAGCGTACTTGTGTCAGGCCGTCGGCATAGAAAAGCCGTCGGGATAGGCATATATGCCGACGGGGTCCGTATGGCCGTCGCCATAGAAACACCGTCGGCGTAGATTTTCACCTTGCCGGTGCCGTCAAACACGCTGGCCAACCACGGGTTGCCGCGTGGCAGTGGTATGCCGACGGCCAGGCTGTCGGCATACCACTGCCACATGGCAGCCGCTGGCTTCTCTTGGCGATAGTGGTATGCCGATGGCCAGGCCGTCGGCATACCACTGCCACGCGTCGGCCCCTGGCTTCTCCTGGGCAAGGCCGTCGGCATAGTTCTGCTATGTTTTTTTTATATTCTTTGTTTTGCTCATTTCATTCAAATTCACAGCAAATGCAGCACACAAATATGACAGATCACAACAACATCATCTCAAGATCATCATCATCATCATCATCTAAAGATCATCGTCATCATCTAAAGATCATCAAGATCATCATCGGCGAAACTTAATGAACGCAAGTATGAGACACGGACATCATCATCGTCATCTAAAGAACGGTAAATAAGAACTATGGAACATGAAAAGTATGGCACGGCATGCACCAACACGGGTATCATTACTGACATCAGCCAAGACCACCACCGCTAAAACCACCACCGCCAAGACCGCCACCTCCTTACCAGATCGGAGTGACTGGAGTCGAGCTCCCGGTCTCCTACATGTTTGAGAAGAGATTGTAATGGTAAATATGATATGATAGTGTTGAATGAAGAGATTGTAAGGGCAAACGTACTAACCGGAGTCTCACTGCCTAGTGCCACCCATTCATCGAACGTGGGCACGTGTGGGGGTTCTCCAGCAGGTGGCGGTGCGGGTCGCATTTGTGGTGGATCAGTGCGGTTAGTCCAAGACGCCAACATAGCCTGGATGTTAGTTAAACAAGCAAACTAGAAGGTCAGAAGAAATGAAAGTGCACATTTTAGCTTGGTTTTAAGAGGGCAAAACTAACCGCCATCATTTGACGGTTGTAATCATCGTTTGCCTTCACTCGTTGCAAGTACTCCCGCACTCAAGATTCCTATGCTCGACAAAGGCCTTATATGCCTACAAAATTTAGGTTGTTTCTAAGTGGGCAATGCTGAAAATAAACTGAGAAAGTTAGAGAGAAAGAAGACAAGGGGGAAGTACTTACAACATGCTGGCAGGCTAAGGGACGCTGCGAACGCCCCGTACTCTCTAATAGGCTCGGGTTGGTAGCCCGAAGCCGTGTGTACCAGACCGAAGGAGTGATCAAGCCATCGAAACACGGGTACCGGCCATGGGACTTCGGCTGGATGGCCGCCACCGCAGTGTCATCTATCTGAGACTGGACGGCGTCAGGAGCATCCGGCCCAGGCGGATGCAACCTCTGAAACTGCTGAGTGTAAGACTCCAGGTGCTCCTCGGTCTTGCCGTGGTACTGGCTCTCGCCGGCCTTGCGATCACTCCGCTCATGGGCCATCTTCCACAAATCCATGTCTGAGAGCGGCCTCTTGAACTTGTCCTCCTGCAACGTCAAACAGAAGTTAGCCATACATAAGAACATGACGGTAAAAAGAAGAACAAAAATACATCATGCTTATAGATATACCTTCATGGCCTTGAAGCCCAGTGGTTCCTGTTTCCTTGGCCGCGTGTCCCGTCTTTTCCACGGTTAGCCCGAGCCTTGCTGCTCTTGGCAGCAAACTCTGCATTGTCACCAAGCCACCTATCCACCAAACTCGCCCATCCGTCATCCTTTGCATAGCACCAAGGAGGAATAACCTATGCAAAATTTGGAAGCATGACATGTGAGCACGAAACAATTAAATAGACTGCTTATATGTTGGAATGAAAAGTCAGTAATAGTTACCCTCATGAACTGCTCCCTGTTCAAGGTAAGTCGTTGCTTCCGCGCTTCAGTTTTGCTCATCTTTTGATGAAGGTAGTAGTGCGAGACGACAACCCAGCGCACCTCGTACTGCAACTGACGATCTTTCTTCTTCGCAGCTGCCAGCAAGACCACGTTGGCTCTGGCCTTGTGATCATCAAGAACTCTATAGAGTTCCTACAATCATGCATAAAACCAGAAGCAAACAAGGCATGAGTTGAGTTATTCAATGATAAACTATGAACAAGACTAAAGACAAGTGATTCAGAAGAGAACTTACCCAAAATTTGGTGATCATGGCCTTAGCGGTCGTCCCGTACTCCGCGTGGCTGGAAGCCTCGTAGTGGGCCCAACCCGTGGCCAAAACCCGCAGCTCCGAGTCCCTGTCCAGCCGCGGGCAGAATAGGCCCGGCCAAAACTCCTTCAACAGGACAGTGATAAGGCCATTCGGTTTACGACCCTTTCCATGAAGGATCCAGTTCCTGCAAAAGAATCAAAGAATTGTCATGTGTAAAATAACAAAATGTTATCATGTGTTGAAAATATGATTGAGAGGCACTTACTCTATCCCCACAGGTTCAATGAGCCACTTGTGCGCCTCGATAGAAGGTGGTGTAGGTACTCCGACAATACCACACAGCCACCCCTTCGGAGCACACGATGGTAAGTCACCCCACAACTTGGGGTCAACCTCCCCTCCACCACCCTCCTTGCCCTCCTCCTCCTCACCCTCCTCCTCGCACCCCTCCTCCTTGGCCTCCTCCTCCTCGCCCTCCTCCTCCTCACCATCAGGAACATACTCCTCCTCCTCAGACTCAGAAGGTGCCTCAGTATAGGAGGGCATTGAAGACCCCCCTATTTTCGGATAGGGCCCGGAGTTTTTTTGACCAGGGTGACTCTCCCCCCACCTCCTCCTCCTCTAGGAGCTCTCCCCCCACCCCCCTCCTCCTTTAGGGTCTCCTCCCCCTACCCCTCGACCTCCCTGTGAGGTGTCATCATCGCGTAGTCGGGGAGGGGGGACCTTGTGGGCTCGTGCACTCCGAGTAAGTGATTTGAATTTGTTGAGGAAACCGGCGCCGCTGGACTTGCCCATGATTAGCAAACCTGCATTGACAAGAGAATAAACAACTAGTAAGGATATCAAATAAACATGCATATAGAAAAGAACATTAATAACAGAAGAGCACATTAAGCATACATAAAAGAACATTAATAACAGAAGAGCAGATTAAGCATACTATTGTAATCTACCTCAAAACATTTTTTCCTTTCCCTTTTCCTTTGCCCTCGCCCTCGCCCCCGTCTTCGCCTGTGGCGTTGGCTTTGGCTTTGCCTTTCCCTTCGCCGGCAGGCTTAAGAGCTTTTAGCTGAGCAAGCACATCCGCACCAGAAAACATTGGAATCTTGTTTACTTCATGGACGACTAGGCCTTTTGTGAAGTTCTTCATGTCTTCCCTATCAGGATGGTCTGGAGGGAGGAACTATCGATGCAGGTCAAAGGCAACATACTTGCCACCCTTCTTCAGCCAAATGAAACGCAAGCCTGCATGCACACTAGGCAAGGCATCTTCCCACTTGTACACCATCCGCAGAATAGGGCATAGCCGGGAAAGTCATGCATGTAATACTGTAGCCAAACTTTCATCAAGAAATTTTTCTACAGATGCCAGTCGTATGTCAACCTCGGGAAGTATGAAGAATGGTGCAAATCATCCACCAATGGCTACATAAACACACTCAAATTCTTCCGCGGATATTCAGGCCCCGAAATTATAAGCGACAGGAACATGGTCTTGCATTGCATTATGGCGCCTGGAGGGAGATTGAGTGGAATAACAAACACGGGCCAGCGGCTGTATGGATTAGACGACATACAATATGGATTGAACCCATCACATGATATAGCAATTCTTACATTCCCAGCCTCGGCTGCTTCCTCCGGGTATTCTATATCGAATGACTTCCATGCTTCACCTTCTAATGGATGTACAATTTTATTTGGATAGTACCTTTTCCCTTCCTTATGCCACTTAATCATTTTGGCAGACTCCTCGGTGATGAAAAGGCGCTGCAGTCTTTTTTATAAAATCAAGATACTGAACAACCTTCACAGGGATTTCTAGCTGCTGCTTCTGACCCTGCCATCGACCACCTCAATATACCGAGAGGAACCACACTTCCTACAGTAGTTGTCATTCGCATACTCATGCCTAAACAAAAGGCAATTCTTTGGACAAACATGTATTTTCTCATAATCCATGGAGAGCGCCTTCATGATTTTCTTTGTAGCGTACATGGTTTTCGGCAGTTCATGGCCCTCAGGGAGGCTGTTAGCCCATACTCCCAGAAATGCTTCGAAGCAACCTCGGCTACAGCCGTACTCGGCCTTGACTGCCATTAGTTGCGAGATGGCATCTAGCATAGAGAGCTTGGCACCCTCATAAAGAGGTTTCTTTAACGAGGCCAAGATATCCAGAAAGGCCTTTGTGGTTTCCTCCGGCTCCTCCGGTTCATTCGCTGAATGTGACGGAGGTGTCGGCTATGCAGCAAAGACATCATCTAGCATGTCTCTAACCCCATCATCCTCATAACGAGCGACACGTTGTCATATCAGCTCCTCTCTACCACAGTCCTGTTGGGCAAAGTTTATCGGCATATGAAAGTTTGGCATAAATCCATGCGTGCGAAGGTGCTTAGTCATCTCACTCTTATATCTGCGCATACGTCTCTTACATTTGGCACAGGGGCATTCTGGCACAATCCTCATTGGACTACGCAATTTCTCTTTCAAAAACACATCAGTTTTCTCGACCCACTCTGTTGTTACTTGATTCTGATGGAAAAACCCACTATACATCCACTGATTATCTGCCATCTCTGCTTTATTGGAAGCCACACAAAAAAAATTAAGGATTCATTTATATTACTCACAACAATATTTTATTTTTTACAGGGTTGACGAGAAACGACGTTTAATCAACCTACATCTCTAATAGGTAGAGATGGGTCCTAATACCACCCGAGAATGTGTAGATTGAGTATGTTTTCCATGCTCTACCCCATTCCAAGACAAAATTTCGGCAGCACCTCCCCGCTGTTCTCCAAATACATGTCTCGGCAAAATGCCGGGAGAATGTGCACCCGGAGAACAACGGGGAGGCGCCGCCAAAATCCTGTCTCGGAATGGGGTAGAGCATGAATAATGTACCCAATCTACACATCCTCGGGCTGTCAGTGGAAAAAGTTGGACAATCCGAAAGAGGTGCGGTGATAAATATGCAATTGAATGCATATTTATCGATGCTACCCTTTCGGACGGGAGACGCCTAGGTTACGTGGCTTGATGTGAAAATGAAATCTAGTGACATGGAAAAAAGCGGATGAAGTCATGGAATTTTTGCTCACCCTCCGATGTAGAGGATGTAGTCGATGAAAGGAGGGACGATCGTGGACCAACACCTCCAACGTTGACGATCACTCCACAAAGATGGAACACCACAAATCCTGTTAATTCCACCGAGTCAAAAAAAATGGGTCATCACCTCACATTAAGCATTGGCACAACATTATGCATCAACATGAAACAATGTGTCAAATTGCAAAAAAAGCTTCATTATCTATTTTAGAAAATAAGTGTCTCGAATTTCTACTTATGAATCAACATGACCTAACACTAACTTGACCAAATAATAACTTGACCAATATCCATCCATCTATCACAAACTTAACCAACATCTATTCATCTATATTTTAGAAACTAAGTGTCTAAAACATTTGTTAACTTGACTAACATCCATTGACAAACTTAATAAAAACTATCTACTATGTATCTAAAAACCTAATAAAACTACACAAAACAAAAAAATATCCATGTATCTAGCATATGCATCTAATATCCATTCATGCATCTAATAGTGGCATTCATCTAACAAATAAAAGAAAATGAAAAAAAAGAGAAGGCTCACCTCGCCCAAGCAGCAGCGGGAGGGGGCGGGGTCGGGGCGTCGTTGACGATGTGGACGGGGTCGGGGCGACTGCAGGCCGTCGTCGGAGAGGGTCTCCGAGCCCGGGGCAGCGTGGCGAAGGCCGACAGAGGCCCGAGCAGGAGAGGGAGGGGTGGGGTTAAGGCGACGTCGGCGACGTGGACGGGGTCGCGGCGTCTGCAGGGCGGACGGGGTGACGGGGGGTGGGATGGTGGTGGGGCGGGGCAACTGCGACGGTAGGGGACGAGGTGGAATGGGCGGCGACGACGCACGTGGGTGGGGGCGAGTGGTGGCCGCGGCGGCGTGGAGTTGAGGTGGCGACGACGGCGGCATGAGAAGGGGCGGAGAGGGTTGTGGTGGAGGCGAGGAGGGGCGAGGGAAGGGGAGTGGCGCCGGTGGAGTGGCGGTAGCGGGCGGCGGGGAGCGGCACGGGTGGAGGCCTGTGTGGAGCGGCGCGGGAGATGAGGAGAATGAGTGGCCGTGGTGGCTCGCCCCCGAGTGGATAAGGCGATCTATGCCGACGGCCTAGCTGTTGGCATAGGTGACGACGCCACGTGGCAACCTATGCCGACGGCTTTGCCTTCAGCATAGATAGAATCTCAAGAACTGCAAAAAATAGTCCCACACCGCCAAGGAAGAGCAATATGACTAGTTTAAATTCTTGGCTAATCCATATGAAGCAAGCTTCGGTATTCATTAGACTTTCGTTAGGAAAACGGACAATTACTCTGAAACTTTCGGTGCCCGGGCACCTATCCGGTTTCTGGGCACTGAAGGTTTCAGAGTAATTGTCCGTTTTCCATGATGGATGCCGGTGTTTTTTATTTGCCGTCTGCATCTGTGTAGACCCGACACGGCCATCCCCCCTACAGATGCCGGCGACGTGAGGGGGGCCACACCCCGGAGACGCGTGCCACCTCTTCAGACATGCCACCACACCGTACGACATGTATGAGGGCCCGGTACGACGCTCTGGTGGCATTGCTACCCCCCGAGGGCCCCCGCCCCGCCTAACCCTGTAGCGTTTGACCATGAGATCTAGCCCTTTGACTTTCCACGGACGGGCTTTCACCGGTGGACCTTTCCACCCAGTTGTGTTAGGTCAGTCCATAGGAACACTTGGGAGCAACATCCGGGCCAAACCCACAGCAAGATCCCCTCCGTGTAGACCTGACGCTTCTGTTTCCCCCCTCCAGGTGCCGGTGGCGGCGCCGTCCGTGAGGGGGGCCACACCCCGGAGGCGCGTGCCGCCTTTTCAGACATGCCACAACACCGTACGACACGTATGAGTGCGACGCTCTGATGGCATAGTTGCCCTCCCCAAGGGCCCCTGCGTCGCCTAACCATGTAGCGTTTGACCACAAGATCTAGCCCTTTGACTTTCGCCAGACGGGCTTTGAGCAGTGGACCTCTCCACCCGGTTGTGTTAGGTCAGCTCGTAGGAACACTTGGGAGCAGTATCTCGGCCAAACCCACAGCAAGATCACCTCCGTGTATACCCGATGCGGCCGTTTCCCCCCTTCAGGTGCCGACGGCGGCGCCGTCAGTGAGGGGGGCACACCCTGGAGACGCGTGTCGGGCGTTTGCAACCGCCACAACACTTCCGGACTTGTGAGAGGCCGCCTACGCAAGATTTGGCGGCATGCTAGCCCCCAGAGACCACCGGCCATAGTCGTAGACACGCGAAGAGCAATCCGCGTAGAGGGAAGTGTTCAGATACGTCTCCATCACCAAAAATTATGAAAAATTACCATCAGTCCTATAGCACATGTGCCCACGTCGTGTAAAAAACTCATGATTTTATCGCACTTCGAGTATTTAATAATACTAGCACAAGGGCTCGTGCGTTGCAACGAGAGAAAATACCAATAATTCCGATTAGGTTGGCCAGATAGAGAATAAGTTTGATGTTTACACACCACATTTTTCGTCTGACTCAGTATAACGTTCTAGATCAGATCGTCGATGCCAAGTGAAAAAATACCACACCAGATTATTAATTGTAGCGTCTTATAGACAATAAAAATGTTGAGTATGCAATACTTTCAAGGTAATTTTACCTGGATGCAGTTGTTGTTGTTCCTCCATAGCATCAATGTTTGGGTCAAAAGGGTGTATCATGTGGTTGCCAAGTTCCTCCATACCACCTCCAATATGTCCATCTTTAGGGACGTTAGGCATGACTTCCTTTTTCTGATCTAGATTAATAGCTTCATTAAGATCAACTGACATATAAATGTCAGTGTTCTCGTTTGTTGGGGTCAACACTGCCTGAAGACATTTTATTTTGTTGGACGCGTAGGCTATATGTTTTTGCCGTGTGTGTCCTAACCTATGTATATGTATTAGTTTTCCAGTTTTTATGTCTTGGTAATCAGTCAGTGTGAGTTCGTGAGGGAGACAAGCAGAGCCAAATCCAGCCTTATGACAAAAATATCTAGTAGCTAATCCGATAACGTGTGCATATAGGTTCTGAGAACAAACACATGTGTGCATGCTAACACGTCCGTGTGATTTACCAGTCGTCATACATGCACACTGACATGTTGTAAGTTATCTTGCAAAGTTTCACGTGTCGCTCGCAGAGCCGTAATCTTCCAAGATTTCTCCTCCATGAGAGCTTGTCCATCTCTGTACCCATCGTGAAGCGAACCTTGCAAGTTTCACGCATCGCCGGCAGAGCCGTAACCTCGATAGATTTCTCTTCCATTAGATCTTATTATAGCCCCAACAAATCAGATAAAAGGTTTCATTGTTTTTGTTAGCCATTTATTTCCTATGCTTAAATGAAAAAAAAAGAGAGACATGAGCAGCGCACAACCATCCCGGGCTGCCTCCCCTCTCGTCCATTAGCCCCCCACCCCCTCGCCCCCTCCCCCCGCGAAGGCGTTCGCATTCGTGCCCCTCGCCAGCGCCTGCCTCTAGCCCCACCGGCTGCCCCACGGGTCTCCCGTTAGATTCCTCTTCCCAAGCTTCCCCCGGCCGAAGCCGCCCCCGCAAGCCCTCATGGCCTTCCACAGCTGCAACGTGATCCTCCGCCGGCACCTCGAGCTCTGCCCTAACTCCATCCTTGCCGTCCCCTTCTTCGATCCGGCCGCCCGCCACCTAGATCCGCTCGTCTCCACCGCTTGGATACCGCTCTGAACCTTTGGCCCCATCTCCAGCCGGCCTGCTACCTCGTCCCACCGATCGGGCCATCTTCAATAGGCTGCTCCGCTCTTATTCCTCGGAGATATTTTTCGATTGGTGATGCATATATGAGGTAGATCTCCATGTTTGTTTTGCCTTGGCAGTTTGATTCTTGTGACTAGAGAACGTATATAAGTTGCTAGGATTCGATGTAATATAGCAGGGTGGGACTATTAGTTACAGAAGAATTTCAAAAAAAATTAACACAATGGATCGATAGGCTGGACTGGACGGGCAGCATCAAATTGGTTTAGTTGGGTCGTGCGCAAATGGACGATAAAGCCCAACAGGTAGCTTCTCTCGATCTGATTGGGTTCAAATCGATCGATTCAACTGACGTACGAAACTTTTGGAGGACGGACTGAAAACAGACCAAAATTAGGGAGGAAGACGTGATAACCCTTTTATTAGTAAAGGTATAGATATAGATTCACGCCGCACCGTTACCGTAGAACGTCTACTACTGTGTCATCGCCGTCCATTAGGGGGTGCACCCCGGAGACGCGCGTCGCCTCTTCAGACATGCCACCACACCGTACGGCATTTATGACGGCCCGATGCGACGCTCCGGTGGCATTGCTACCCCTCAGGGCCCCCGCCCGCCTAACCCTGTAGCGTTTGACCATGAGATCTAGCCCTTTGACTTTCCACGGACGGGCTTTCACCGGTGGACCTTTCCACCCAGTTGTGTTAGGTCAGTCCATAGGAACACTTGGGAGCAACATCCGGGCCAAACCCACAGCAAGATCCCCTCCGTGTAGACCTGACGCTTCTGTTTCCCCCCTCCAGGTGCCGGTGGCGGCGCCGTCCGTGAGGGGGGCCACACCCCGGAGGCGCGTGCCGCCTTTTCAGACATGCCACCATACCACCCCGCATGTATGAAGGCCCGGTGCGACGCTCCGGTGGCATTGCTTCCCCCCCCACAGGGCCCCCCTATGTGTAGGATGTTAAACTCTTTCGGCTTGTTGTTTCTGTGATGGTTCGTTTTTGTTAAGTTTGTTTTCCACATTTTTAAGACCCAATTTATGTGGCTGAAGGCTGAAGCTGAGGTTTCTGCTGTGTGTTGTGGTTCATACGTGCCATCATTTATGCAGATATTTCTGCTTGATTGAAAGTGACCGGAACTGGACGGTTTTTTTTAACGAAAGGGGGTCGCCCCCCCCCCCTGCCCCATTTTATTGAAGCAGAGCACGAAAACAGTTCACAGATTACACGATCAGGAACGACGATCATCCAGAGTATCAGGCTCAAAGTAAAACGCATACAGCTAGAAAGACTACGAACCAAGTCCAGGACGCAAGCTACGGAAGTTTTAGACTGAGTTTCAGAAGGGAACCAACACAAAATAGGACATCAAAAGAAGATCAGCTGTCGCTTTTTTCCTTTTTCGAATGCCCCTGATCAGTTGGTCTCCCCAAGTCTCATCTCCAGGCGATCCGGAGGAGTTCCCCACGTCGCTTGTCCAGCAGCAAGATGCATCGTTGTAGCAGGTCTGCTTGCCCATTGTCGCGGAGAACCTTCCATTGGTGCAAATAACAGCTTAGTTTTGCAAGAATGTAATTCACATTCATCCACTTGCACCCCTGAAAACAGAATTCATTTCTTAGTCTCCACAAGCTCCATAAGGCAGCAGATGTAACCAGATTCAGAACAGCTTTAACTTTATGCATCTGCCAGAAGGCCACAACTTTATCAAAACAAGATATGTTATCAATTTTGAAGATTTCCGCAACAAAGCCCCAAACATGTTGGGCCACCACACAATCAAACATCAGATGTTGAACAGTTTCAGGTTCAGAGCAGAACAAGCAGGAAGGATCATCCACTTCCCTTCTTTTTGCAAGATTATCTCTAGTCAGTATTTTGTTGTGGATAGAAAGCCACAAGAAAATATGAATGTTTTGTGGACAGAGAATCTTCCACATTTTAGTACTAACATTAGAAAACACACCCCCAAAGTTGATCTGTTTGTAAAAAGATTTAACTGGAAAGGCCGCATTAGTTTCTAATCCCCAAACGGGGGTGTCCAGATCATCTAGTAGAGGGTAATGTTTAATCAAACAGACAAGATGGTTCCACAGAATCATCCCAGATCTGTCAACACATCTCCTAAATGTTAATTTCAACTCATTACCATCCCACACTTGAGGTACAGTACAATCCACTTGATTGCAGATATTGAACATGTCCCAAAATTGCACTTTAAGGGAACAATCCCCCACCCACACATCATGGCAAAAACTAATGAGTTTACCATCACCCAGCTTCCACCTATAAAAGGTTTTTGCAGCAGCCAGAGCCCAAGTAATGCTCTTCCAAAAGGTAGAGCCCCCTTCACTTTTAGCCCAGAGGAGATTTGGAGAATTAACTCTATATTTGTAGAGAAGAAGTTTAGCCCAATCAGAGTCAGGGTTGGTAAAAAATCTTTTACCCCAAGAAGCTAATAGAGCCATATTATACTCTTTGATATTGGGAACCCCCAAACCTCCAAATTCCTTCTTCCTGGTAATCAAACCCCAGTTAGCCAAGTGGTATTTATGTTGATCACCCACATTCCCCCAAAAGAAGTGAGCCATTTGTGAGTTGATGGCATTAATAGCCCACTTAGGGAATTTGATCACAGACATTAGGTAGGAAGGAATGCTAATAATGCAAGCACAAAGCAGTATAATTTTTCCTTTGTAAGTAAGATATCTCCCCAGCTAACCAGAAATCCCTTTAATGATCCTGTCAATGACAGGTTGGAGATCTTCTTTTTTCAACTTGTCATAGTGCAGAGGCACTCCCAAATACTTAATAGGAAAAGAACCTTTTTTACAGCAGAAGATTTGAGCAAATTCACTAGCAACTGTGTCCTCTATATTTATAGTCATAAGATCACTTTTGTGGAAGTTAATTTTCATACCAGATAGGTTTTCAAAGCATGACAGAAGCCACTTAAAATTCCTAGCTTTCTGAGTGGATTTTTTCAGGAAGAGTATGGTGTCATCCGCGTATTGCAGACTAACCACACCTCCTGGGATAACATGGGGCAAAAGCCCAGAAATCAAATTTTGAGAAGCAGCTTTCTTGAGCATCTTTGTAAAAACATCAGCAACAAGATTAAATAGCAGAGGGGAGTGTGGATCCCCCTGTTTGAGTCCTTTCCCACCTACAAAGTATAGGCCAGTAGTGTCATTAATCCTCACGCTGAATGTGCTATTGAAAAGCGTGCTCTTAATCCAAGCAATCCATTTGGGGCCGAACCCTCTCGAATGGAGCATATCAAACAGGAATTCCCAGCTAACCCTATCATACGCCTTCTTGTAATCCAATTTTAGGACCAGACCTTGCGAGCCTGATTTTTTAATCTCATGGATTACTTCATGGGCCATAACCACGCTCTCTAAGATATACCTCCCTTTAATAAAGGCAGTTTGGTTAGAGGAGATCAGCCTACGTCCCACAGGGGAGACCCGATTCGTCATAGCTTTAGAGAAGATTTTTATACCACAGTTACTCAGACTAATAGGACGAAACTTCTTCATCTCCCTGGCATCTGGTTCTTTAGGAATAAGAACAATCAAAGCAAAATTTAAACGTTGTAAATCTAATTTCCCTTCCTCAAAATCTCTGACCAGGGCCATAAAATCTTTTTTCATAACATCCCAAAACGACTGGTAGAATAAAAAGGATAACCCATCAGGGCCAGGAGCCCCATGGGCGTATGAGCCAAATATTGCCTCCTTAATTTCCTCTTCAGAAAAGTTTTTTTGTAAATGGTCATTTTCTTCTTGTGTAACTAATTCATCCTCCTCCCAAAAGGAAGGACCAAGACAGATATTATGTTTGTTCTCATAGCAGAATAGGTTTTTGTAATAGGAGGTAGCAACCTCCAACATTCCCTGGGTGGTATACACAGGGCCATCTTCGCCAATTAGTTCAGACAAATGTTTTTTCCTATGTCTGGTTAGCCATAGCATGAAAATATGCATTATTTTTGTCCCCATCCATAATCCTACGATCTCTGGAACGTTTCCATAAGGCAGTTTCCTCCTTGCTCCAGATCAGGGCAAGTTCCTTCTTAATCTCTTCCATTCTAGTTTTATCTCCGTCATCAATCTGGTTCTTCTCAGCGAAAACGTCCAAGATGTCAAATTCGAGCAAAAGCTATATTTTCCTCTTCTTAATATCTGCTTCAATGTTAATACTCCAACCCTTGGATTTCTTCCTAAAAAGCTTACTCTTATTCATCCAAATATCTATGGCTGTTTTACCAGGGACAGAGATATTCCACGTATCAATCACCATTTTCTTAAAATCAGGATGGTCAAGCCACCATTTTTCAAATCGAAAAATCTTCGGGGAGGTAACCCTCCGAGCCCTGGTGTCCAGGATCAACGGTGTGTGATCACTACCCACACGGGGAAGTGGAGTAACTACTGACAAAGGAAAATGGATATCCCAATTCAAAGAAACAAAAACTCTATCTATGGTCGCAAAAATGGGATTATCTTGATTATTACTCCAAGTAAATTTTCTATTGGCTACATTGATTTCCAAAAGACCCCATTTGTTAATCCAGTCATTGAAGAGGTAAGTAAACTGGTTGTTAACAACACCATTATTCTCTTCAGCAGTGGATCTGACAAGATAACTAGACGGTTTTATGTGTTAAAAGTTGGTATTTCTGACATGGTACCCGACCCATCGCACTTTTGCCTGTGAAATTGCTAGTTTTCACAGGAAAAATGAGCTCACCCATACGATGAGTTTGTAGCTTATGCGGCCACCCCTCCATTCGATGAGCTCATTTTCCATCCATTAGAAAAACACCGCTTGGTGAAGAGGTTAGGAGAAGCGAAATTTTTTATAGAAAAGGAGGATGACCCCCGGCCTCTACATCTGGGAGATGCATACAACCACTTTATTGATTATTCTCGAGGACCTTATAAAGTAGTACAACAATATGCCTGAATCCACCATCTTGGCAACATATGCCGCTACTCCTATCCATATGATGAAGGGATGCTAGCTGGGCCACTCAGACCACTCACCTAAGCCTAACATCAAAAGCCGGAAGCCCCAGCCGAGCCACATACCTGGTCTGGGGCACAATCCGGTCAGACGCACTCGTGTGTCGTCACCGCCATCTTCCACAGGTCCGTCTTCAGATCATATTGAGGCATCTACCTTGTCTGGTCACTCAGCCATCGACGTCACCATGACGCCAGACATCTACCTCCTCCAACGCGAGTCCATCCCGCGCATCGGACGCCGAGCCTCCACAGCGCCATGCCGCCGATAACCGCTGCCATTAATGTGTGAGATGAAGCACCGCTCCACCATCCCCCCAGCCATCACTTGCTCCAAAACGATGCCCCCAGGAGGGAAAGCGATAAATGCCATCATCATCCAATCCGGAAGACCAAGATCTAGGGTTTCCCCCTGGAGCATCCCAAGCCTGATGACGCAGACTGCAACGACGATGCCTCAACAAGGGAACGACATCTAAGACGCCGCCATCGTCCGCCATGACCGTAGTCAGCGCGATTTTCATCGGCAGTTGCTCCACCAGACGTGCGCCGCCGACGTCGCTGGTCCCTTCAACCGGAGTAAACTCCAAAACGATGCCCTAAAGAGGGACTACGACGCAAAAGCGCCGCCGTCCCTCGATCCCAAGGAGATCTAGGGTTTCCCCCAGAGTTGCCCGTGATGTTAAGGACCAGACAAGGGTAGAATCCCGGCGGATCTGCCCAGCTGCCGACAAGTCGCACCCGCCACCGTGCCGACGGCAATCCAGCGATCAAGGCCCGCGCTTGGGCATAGATCCGGCCGCGCCGCTGCGAACCGATCCGGCCACGCCGCCGCCGTCACTGGCGACCGCGACGCACCAGATCGCGAGGCCGTTTGCCACGGGGGAGCGAAGTCGCCGAGGCACCACCACCACCCGCCGTGGCGTCTGGCCCGCCGCCATGCTCTGGCCCGAGGGCGCCAGCCCGCGCCAGCCCCACCCGAGCGAGAGGGCCCGAGCCCCCGCCGCTGCCGGCAATGGCAGGCTTCGCCTGGCCGCACGCTTGGGCGGCGGCGAGGGAGGAGGAGGAGGAGGAGAGTGGGAGGGCCGGTCGACGGGATCTGGGGGCCACCCGGCCGCCCACGCGGGGGCGACTCGGGAGGGGGAGGGGGTTCTGCCACCATAGGTCCGTATATATTCACTGTTTTTTAATACACTAGAGGCTAGGTCGTGCGCCCATAGCGCACATGGGTTCTAATCTTATTGAAGGACATGCTACCCTTTTTTGTATTGGCGATGGTGACTCTCAAGTTTGTAATCGAAGAGCGTGCTTAGGGCACAAACATGGTTTTGACCACAGTACAGGTCGCCGGGGTCGGGTGCCTGGCCCATCGTCTTCTTTTGTATGTGACACCGTCTTGGATGACACGACATCAGTGCCGGTTATTGGTGATTTCCTCTGGTCAGTTTCTCTGAGGGTGGCGTGCTTAGGGCAGCCCCGACGGCAGTTGATGTGGTGGTCGTGGGTGCAGATCGGGGTAGTGATCGCTAGATGGAAGAGGAAGAACCTATGCTTTAATTGAAGGAAATATGCCCTAGAGGCAATAATAAAGTTATTATTTATTTCCTTATTTCATGATAAATGTTTATTATTCATGCTAGAATTGTATTAACCGGAAACATAATACTTGTGTGAATACATAGACAAACTAAACGTCACTAGTATGCCTCTACTTGACTAGCTCGTTGATCAAAGATGGTTATGTTTCCTAACCATAGACATGTGTTGTCATTTGATTAACGGGATCACATCATTAGGAGAATGATGTGATTGACATGACCCATTCCATTAGCTTAGCACCCGATCGTTTAGTATGTTGCTATTGCTTTCTTCATGACTTACACATGTTCCTATGACTATGAGATTATGCAACTCCCGTTTGCCGGAGGAACACTTTGTGTGCTACCAAACGTCACAACGTAACTGGGTGATTATAAAGGTGCTCTACAGGTGTCTCCAAAGGTACATGTTGGGTTGCTGTATTTCAAGATTAGGATATGTCACTCTGATTGTCGGAGAGGTATCTGTGGGCCCTCTCGGTAATGCCATCACTTAAGCCTTGCAAGCAATGCAACTAATGAGTTAGTTGCGAGATGATGTATTACGGAAGGAGTAAAGAGACTTGGCGGTAACGAGATTGAACGAGGTATTGAGATACCGATGATCGAATCTCGGGCAAGTAACATACCGATGACAAAGGGAACAACGTATGTTGTTATGCGGTCTGACCGATAAAGATCTTCGTAGAATATGTAGGAGCCAATATGAGCATCCAGGTTCTGCTATTGGTTATTGACCAGAGATGTGTCTCGGTCATGTCTACATTGTTCTCGAACCCGTAGGGTCCACACGGTTAACGTTACGATGACAGTTTCATTATGAGTTTATATGTTTTGATGTACCAAAGTGTTCGGAGTCTCGGCTGTGATCACGGACATGACGAGGAGTCTCGAAATGGTCGAGACATACTGATCGATATATTGGACGGCTATATTCGGACACCAGAAGTGTATCGGGTGATTTCGGAGAAAACCGGAGTGCCATAAGGGTTACCGGAACCCCCCGGGGAAGTATTGGGCCTTAGTGGGCCTGAGGGGAGAGAGAGGGCAGCAGCCCAGGAGGTGGCGCGCCCCTCCCATGAGGAGTCCGAATTGGACTAGGGGAAGGGGGCGCGGCCCCTCTTTCCCTCTCCCTCTCTTTCCTCCCCCCTTCTCTCTTCCTAGTTGGACTAGGAAAGGGGAGTCCTACTCCTACTAGGAGGAGGACTCCCCCCTCCTTGGCACGCCCCAAGGGCCGGCCGGCCCTCCCCCTTGCTCCTTTATATACGGGGGCAGGGGGCACCTCTAGACACACAAGTTGATCTCCGTGATCGTTCTCTTAGCCGTGTTTGGTGCCCCCCTCCACCATAATCCTCGATAATATTGTAGCGGTGCTTAGGCGAAGCCCTGTGATGGTAGAACATCAAGATCGTCACCACGCCGTCGTGCTGACGGAACTCTTCCCCGACACTTTGCTGGATCGGAGTCCGGGGATCGTCATCGAGCTGAACGTGTGCTAGAACTCGGAGGTGTCGTAGTTTCGGTGCTTGATCGGTCGGGTCGCGAAGACGTACGACTACATCAACCGGGTTGTCATAACGCTTCTGCTTTCGGTCTACGAGGGTACGTGGACAACATTCTCCCCTCTCGTTGCTATGCATCACCATGATCTTGCATGTGCGTAGGAATTTTTTTGAAATTACTACGTTCCCCAACAGTGGCATCCGAGCCTAGGTTTTATGTGTTGATGTTATATGCACGAGTAGAACACAAGTGAGTTGTGGGCGATATAAGTCATACTGCTTACCAGCATGTCATACTTTGGTTCGGCGGTATTGTTGGATGAAGCGGCCCGGACCGACATTACGCGTACGCTTACATGAGACTGCTTCTACTGACGTGCTTTGCACACAGGTGGCTGGCGGGTGTCAGTTTCTCCAACTTTAGTTGAACCGAGTGTGGCTATGGCCGGTCCTTGCGAAGGTTAAAACAGCACCAACTTGACAAACTATCGTTGTGGTTTTGATGCGTATGTAAGACTGGTTCTTGCTAAAGCCCAGTAGCAGCCACGTAAAACTTGCAACAACAAAGTAGAGGACGTCTAACTTGTTTTTGCAGGGCATGTTGTGATGTGATATGGTCAAGATGTGATGAGTTATAAGTTTTTGTATAAGATGGTCATGTTTTGTTGAAGTTATCGGCAACTGGCAAAAGCCTTATGGTTGTCTCTTTATTGCATAAGATGCAAGCGCCAAATAATTGCTTTACTTTATCGCTATGCGATAGAAATAATTGCAAGAGCAATAATTGGCGAGACGACTATGTGACGACACATTGATATAGATCAAGATGATGGAGATCATCGTGTCATGCCGGTGACGATAGAGATCATGACGGTACTTTGGAGATGAAGATCAAAGGTGCAAGATGATCATGGCCATATCATGTCACATATTTTGATTGCATGTGATGTTTATCTGTTATACATCTTATCTTGCTTTGATTGACGATAGTATTATAAGATGATCTCTCACTAAATTTCAAGATAAAAATGTTCTCCCTGAGTATGCACCGTTGTCAAAGTTCGTCGTGCCCAGACACCACGTGATGATCGGGTGTGATAAGCTCTACGTCCATCTACAACGGGTGCAAGCCACTTTTGCACACGTAGAATACTCAAGTTAAACTTGACGAGCCTAGCATATGCAGATATGGCCCCGGAACACTAAGACCGAAAGGTCGAGCGTGAATCATATAGTAGATATGATCAACATAGTGATGTTCACCATTGAAAACTACTCCATTTCACGTGATGATCGGTTATGGTTTAGTTGATTTGGATCATGTGATCACTTAGAGGATTAGAGGGATGTCTTTCTAAGTTGGAGTTCTTAAGTAATATGATTAATTGAACTTTAAATTTATCATGAACTTAGTCCTGGTAGTATTAGCATATCTATGTTGTAGATCAATAGCTCGTGATGTTGCTCCCTGTTTAATTTATGTTCCTAGAGAAAACTAAATTGAAAGATGTTAGTAGCAATGATGCGGATTGGATCCGTGATCTGAGGTTTATCCTCATTGCTGCACAGAAGAATTATGTCCTTAATGCAACGCTAGGTGACAGACCTATTGCAGGAGCAGATACAGACATTATGAACGTTTGGCTAGCTCAATATGATGACTACTTGATAGTTTAGTGCACCATGCTTAACGGCTTAGAATCGGGACTTCAAAGACTTTTTGAACGTCATGGACCATATGAGATGTTCCAGGAGTTGAAGTTAATATTTCAAGCAAATACCCGAGTTGAGAGATATGAAGTCTCCAACAAGTTCTATTGCTAAAATATGGAGGAGAATCGCTCAACTGGTGAGCATGTGCTCAGATTGTCTGGGTACTACAATCGCTTGAATCAAGTGGGAGTTAATCTTCCAGATAAGATAGTGATTGACAGAGTTCTCTAGTCACCATCACCAAGTTACTAGAACTTCATGATGAACTATAGTATGCAAGGGATGACGAAAACGATTCCCGAGCTGTTCATGATGTTGAAATCGACGAAGGTAGAAATCAAGAAAGAGCATCAAGTGTTGATGATTGACAAGACCACTAGTTTCAAGAAAAGGGCAAAGGGAAAGAAGGGGAACTTCAAGAAGAACGGCAAGCAAGTTGCTACTCAAGTAAAGAAGCCCAAGTCTAGTCCTAAGCCTGAGACTAAGTGCTTCTACTGCAATGGGACTGGTCACTGGAAGCGGAACAGCCCCAAGTATTTGGCGGATAAGAAGGATGGCAAAGTGAAAAAGGTATATTTGATATACAGATTATTGATATGTATTTTACTAGTGTTTGTAGCAACCCCTCGGTATTTGATACTGGTTCAGTTGCTAAGAGTAGTAACTCAAAACGGGAGTTGCAGAATGAACATAGACTAGTTAAGGGTGAAGTGACGATGTATGTTGGAAGTGGTTCCAAGATTGATATGATCATCATCGCACACTCCCTATACTTTCGGGATTAGTGTTGAACCTAAATAAGTGTTATTTGGTGTTTGCGTTGAGCATGAATATGATTTGATCATGTTTATTGCAATACGGTTATTCATTTAAGTAAGAGAATAAATTGTTGTTATGTTTACATGAATAAAACCTTCTATGGTCATACACACCAACGAAAATGGTTTGTTGGATCTCGATCGTAGTGATACACATATTCATAAAATTGAAGCCAAAAGATGCAAAGTTAATAATGATAGTGCAACTTATTTGTGGCACTATCGTTTAAGTCATATTGGTATAAAGCGCATGAAGAAACTCCATGCTGATGGGCTTTTGGAATCACTTGATTATGAATCACTTGATGCTTGCGAACCATGCCTCATGGGCAAGATGACTAAGACTCCGTTCTCCAGAACAATGGAGCGAGCAACTGACTTATTGGAAATAATACATACTGATGTATACGATCTGATGAGTGTTAAGGCTCGCGGCGGGTATCGTTATTTTCTGACCTTCACAGATGATTTGAGCAGATATGGGTTTATCTACTTGATGAAACATAAGTCTGAAACATTTGAAAAGTTTAAAGAATTTCAGAGTGAAGTGGAAAATCATCGTCACAAGAAAATAAGGTTTCTACGATCTGATCGCAGAGACAAATATTTGAGTTACGAGTTTGGTCTTCAATTAAAACAATGTGGAATAGTTTCACAAATTCGTGCCACCTGGAACACCACAGCATAATGGTGTGTCCGAACGTCATAACCGTACTTTATTGGATATTGTACAATCTATGATGTTTCTTACAGATTTACCACTATCGTTTTGGGGTCATGCATTAGAGACAGCTGCATTCACGTTAAAAAGGGGCACCATATAAGTCCGTTGAGACGACACAATATGAACTGTGGTTTGGCAAGAAACCAAAGTTGTCGTTTCTTAAAATTTGGGATTGCGATGCTTATGTGAAAAAGTTTCATCCTGATAAGCTCAAACACAAATCGGAGAAATGTGTCTTCATAGGATACCCAAAGGAGAAAGTTGGGTACACCTTCTATCACAGATCCGAAGGCAAGACATTCGTTGCTAAGAATGGATCCTTTCTAGAGAAGGAGTTTCTCTCGAAAGAAGTGAGTGGGAGGAAAGTAGAAATTGATGAGGTAATTGTACTTGCTCCCTTGTTGGAAAGTAGTTCATCACAGAAACCGGTTTCTGTGGCACCTACACCAATTAGTGAGGAAGCTAATGATGATGATCATGAAACTTCAGATCAAGTTACTACCGAATCTTGTAGGTAAACCAGCGTGAGATCCACACCAGAGTGGTACGGTAATCCTGTTCTGGAAGTCATGTTACTAGACCATGACGAACTTGCGAACTATGAGGAAGCGATGATGAGCCCAGATTCCGTGAAATGGCTTGAGGCCATAAAATCTGAGATGGGATCCATGTATGATAACAAAGTGTGGACTTTGGTTGACTTGCCCAATGATCGGCAAGCAATTGAGATTAATTGGATCTTCAAGAGGAAGACGGACGCTGATAGTAGTGTTACTATCTACAAAGCTAGACTTGTCGAAAAAGGTTTTTGAAAAAGTTCAAGGTGTTGACTACGATGAGATTTTCTCACTCGTATCGATGATTAAAGTCTGTCCGAATCATGTTAGCAATTGCTGCATTTTATGAAATCTGGCAAATGGATAACAAAACTGCAATCCTTAATAGATTTCTTAAAGAAGAGTTGTATATGATGCAACCAGAAGGTTTTGTCAATCCTAAAGGTGTTAACAAAATATGCAAGCTCCAGCGATCCATCTATGGACTGGTGCAAGCATCTCAGAGTTGGAATATACACTTTGATAAGTTGATCAAAGGATATAGTTTTATACAGACTTACGGTGAAGCCTGTATTTACAAGAAAGTGAGTGGGGGCACTACAACATTTCTGATAAGTATATGTGAATGACATATTGTTGATCGGAAATAATGTAAAATTATTCTGCAAAGCATAAATGAGTGTTTGAAAGGAGTTTTTTCAAAGAAAGAACTAGGTGAAGCTACTTACATATTGAGCATCAAGATCTATAGAGATAGATCAAGACGCTTGATAAATTTTTTCAATGAGTACATACCTTGACAAGATTTTGAAGTAAGTTCAAAATGGAACAGTCAAAGAAAGAGTTCTTGCCTGTGTTACAAGGTGTGAAATTGAGTAAGACTCAAAACCCGACCACGGCAGAAGATAGAAAGAGAATGGAAGTCATTCCCTATGCCTCAGCCATAGGTTCTATAAAGTATGACATGCTGTGTACCAGATCTATTGTATACCCTATACCCTATACTGAGTTTGACAAGGGAGTACAATAGTGATCTAGGAGTAGATCACAAGACAGTGGTCAAAATTATCCTTAGTGGGATAAGGATATGTTTCTCGATTATGGAAGTGACAAAAGGTTCATCGTAAAGGGTTACGTCGATGCAAGTTTTGACACTGATCTAGATGACTCTAAGTCTCAATCTGGATACATATTGAAAGTGGGAGCAATTAGCTAGAGTAGCTCCGTGCAGAGCATTGTTGACATAGAAATTTGCAAAATACATATGGCTCTGAATGTGGCAGACCCGTTCACTAAACTTCTCTCACAAGCAAAACATGATCACACCTTAGTACTCTTTGGGTGTTAATCACATAGCGATGTGAACTAGATTACTGACTCTAGTAAACCCTTTGGGTGTTGGTCACATGTCGATGTGAACTATGGGTGTTAACCACATAAAGATGTGAACCATTGATGTTAAATCACATGGTGATGTGAACTAGATTATTGACTCTAGTGCAAGTGGGAGACTGAAGGAAATATGCCCTAGAGGCAATAATAAAGTTATTATTTATTTCCTTATTTCATGATAAATGTTTATTATACATAGACAAACTAAACGTCACTAGTATGCCTCTACTTGACAAGCTCGTTGATCAAAGATGGTTATGTTTCCTAACCATCGACATATGTTGTCATTTGATTAACAGGATCACATCATTAGGAGAATGATGTGATTGACATGACCAATTCCATTAGCTTAGCACCCGATCGTTTAGTATGTTGTTATTGCTTTCTTCATGACTTATACATGTTCCTATGACTATGAGATTGTGCAACTCACTACTAGGAAAAGGGCTATAGATGGAATTGACACTAATGGCGCACCATACATATGGTGCGCCATTACTATATACTAATGGCGCACCATCTGTTGGTGCACCATTAGTGTGGAAGACACTAATGGCGCACCCGGCAAACGGTGTGCCACTAGTAACAAAATGTTTTTTTCATTTTTTCAAACATACTAATGGCGCATCCGGGCAGAGTGCGCCATTAGTAGTTAGAACTACTAATGGCGCACCGGCCATAGAGTGCGCCACTACTGTATTTTTTTACTTTTTTGCAAAACTACTAATGGCGCACCGTTGCATAGTGCGCCATTACTAGTTTAAACTAGTAATGGGCACTTTTTTTTTACTTTTTGATATCATGAATATTTTTAAATTTCATGGGCACTTTTTGAATTCATGAATATTTTTTCAAATTTGATGATATTTTTTCATATTCCATATGAAAAAATATTGAATATTCATGAGGACAGTCGATCTCGACCCCCTCCCTCTCGATAGCTATCCCCCTCGCCAGATCCCCCTAGTCAAAACTGAGTATTCCACATATGTAGCGCCACCGCCGCCGACCCCCCGCACCCTCCCCCGCTCCACCGTCACAAATGAATGCAACTAAAAAATCCAAAAAAACAAATTTGTTTATATTTTCAAATAACAAATTTGATGATATTATCAAATAATAAATTTGATGATATTTTTTCGATTCATAAATATTTTCAAATAAGAAATTTGATGATATTTTTAAAAAATTATTACTGTTTTTATAAAAAAATAATTACTGTTTCATATTCATATGCATTTTCTAAAAAATTATTAGATGCAAAAAAAAATAATAATAATAATAAATTACTTATGCAAAAAAAGTTACTTATGGCGCACCTCTGGGTGGTGCGCCATTGCTGTCAAAAAAAAGATTACTTATGGCGCACCGCTCTGGGGTGCGCCATTGCTAATTCGACTGATCCCTTCGTCCCTCCCTCGCCAGATCCACTTCGATCCCCCTCGCCACACCCTCACACGCGCCCCCTCCTTCCGTCATCCGGCCGACGCCATAGCCGCGCCACCGTGCTCGCCCTCTCCCCCGCTCGCCTTCTCCGCCAGATCCCGAGCCTTGTCGCCAAGTTAGCCGCGGCCATCGCCGTCCCCGCACCTCGGCGGCAAGTCCACGAGCTCTGCTTCGTCCTCCCCGACCCCGGCCTCGAGCTCGTCTTTGCTGCATCGCCCTCGTCTTCCCCCTCGGACGCCGCCACCCTCTGCTGCTACTAAGCTCTCGCCGGCCTCCTTGTGCCACCCGGTGAGCTTCCCCTCTCCCCATGCTGCTATCCTCTTCCACCTGGTGCACCGTCGAGGTTTCCAATTGATACATGTTCAACAATTGAAACAAGTTCAGAAATGTACAATCTTAGCTAAAGTAATTCAGATGTTTGGGCTTGAACTTGGAGTAGAAAATCTACTGTAAATTCAGATGGTTACTGGATTCAGTTTGAGTTTGCTACTGTACATTGTTATTCACAGTAATCTTCAGTTTTTCCTCTTTAGTTTGCTACTGCATTCGAGCAAGATCTATAGGCTTCCTTGCAGATTAACTGAAGCAAGATCTATAGACTTTTCTTAAACTTGTAAATGCATGCCTTATTACTGTCCTAGTAGATTACATTGACTGTTCCAACCAAGGTAGTGTTGGGGAACGTAGTAATTTCAAAAATTTCCTACGCACACGCAAGATCATGGTGATGCACAGCAACGAGAGGGGAGAGTGTGATCTACGTACCCTTGTAGACCTACAGCGGAAGCGTTAGCACAACGCGGTTGATGTAGTCGTACGTCTTCACGATCCGACCACTCCAAGCACCGTTACTCCGGCACCTCCGAGTTCTTGGCACACGTACAGCTCGATGACACTCCCCGGGCTCCGATCCGGCAAAGCTTCGGGGAGGAGTTCCGTCAGCACGACGGCATGGTGACGATCTTGATGTTCTACTGTCGCAGGGCTTCGCCTAAGCACCGCTACAATATGACCGAGGTGGAATATGGTGGCAGGGGGCACCGCACACGGCTAAGGAACGATCACGTGGATCAACTTGTGTGTCTATGGGGTGCCCCCTGCCTCAGTATATAAAGGATGGAGGAGGAGGAGGCCGGCCAAGGCTACTGGTGCGGCCAGGATGGGAGTCCTACTAGGACTCCAAGTCCTAGTAGGAGTCCATCAAGAGGGGAGGAAGGGAGAAGGAAGTGGAGGAGTAGGAAAGGTGGCTGGCCCCCATTTCCCTAGTCCAATTCGGACTAGAGGGGAGGGGGGGGCGCAGCAGCCTTTTTCCTCTTCCCACTAAAGCCCATCAAGGCCCATTAGTTGCAATGCTTGCAAGGCTTAGGTGATGTGCATTACCGAGAGGGCCCAGAGGTACCTCTCCGACAATCGGAGTGACAAATCCTAATCTTGAAATACGCCAACCCAACATCTACCTTTGGAGACACCTGTAATGCTCCTTTATAATCACCCATTTACGTTGTGATGTTTGGTAGCACCCAAAGTGTTCCTCCGGCAAACGGGAGTTGCATAATCTCATAGTCATAGGAACATGTATAAGTCATGAAGAAAGCATTAGCAACATACTAAACGATCGGGTGCTAAGCTAATGGAATGGGTCATGTCAATCAGATCATTCAACTAATGATGTGACCTCGTTAATCAAATAACAACTCTTTTGTCCATGGTTAGAAAACATAACCATCTTTGATTAACGAGCTAGTCAAGTAGAGGCATACTAGTGACACTCTGTTTGTCTATGTATTCACACATGTATTATGTTTCCGGTTAATACAATTCTAGCATGAATAATAAACATTTATCATGATATAAGGAAATAAATAATAACTTTATTATTGCCTCTAGGGCATATTTCCTTCAGTCTCCCACTTGCACTAGAGTCAATAATCTAGTTCACATCGCCATGTGATTTAACAGCAATAGTTCACATCACCATGTGATTAACACCCATAGTTCACATCGTCATGTGACCAACACTCAAAGGGTTTACTAGAGTCAGTAATCTAGTTCACATATCTATGTGATTAACACCCAAAGAGTACTAAGGTGTGATCATGTTTTGCTTGTGAGATAATTTTAGTCAACGGGTCTGTCACATTCAGATCCGTAAGTATTTTGCAAGTTCTATGTCTACAATGCTCTACACGGAGCTACTCTAGCTAATTGCTCCCACTTTCAATATGTATCCAGATTGAGACTTTAGATTCATCTGGATCAGTGTCAAAAACTTGCATCGACGTAACCCTTTACGACGAACCTTTTTGTCACGTCCATAATCGAGAAACATATCCTTATTTCACTAGGGATAATTCTGACCGCTGTCCAGTGATCTACTCCTAGATCACTATTGTACTCCCTTGCCAAATCAATGCAGGGTATACAATAGATCTGGTATACAGCATGACATACTTTATAGAACCTATGGCCAAGGCATAGGGAATGACTTTCATTCTCTTTCTATCTTCTGCCGTGGTCGGGCTTTGAGTCTTACTCAACTTCACACCTTGTAATACAGGCAAGAACTCTTTCTTTGACTGCTCCATTTTGAACTACTTCAAAATCTTGTCAAGGTATGTACTCATTGAAAAAACTTATCAAGCGTCTTGATCTATCTCTATAGATCTTGAAGCTCAATATGTAAGCAGCTTCACCGAAGTCTTTCTTTAAAAAACTCCTTTCAAACACTCCTTTATGCTTTACAAAACAATTCTACATTATTTCCGATCAACAATATGTCATTCACATATACTTATTTAGAAATGTTGTAGTGCTCCCACTCACTTTCTCGTAAATACAGGCTTCACCGCATGTCTGTATAAAACTATATGCTTTGATCAACTCATCAAAGCGTATATTCCAACTCCGAGATGCTTGCACCAGTCCACAGAAGGATCGCTGGAGCTTGCACATTTTGTTAGCACCTTTCGGATTGACAAAAACCTTCTGGTTGCATCATATACAACTCTTCTTTAATAAATCCATTAAGGAATGCAGTTTTGTTTATCCGTTTGCCAGATTTCATAAAATGCGGCAATTACTAACATGATTCGGACAGACTCAAGCATAGATACGAGTGACAAGCTCTCATCGTAGTCAACACCTTGAACTTGTCAAAAACCTTTTGCGACAATTCTAGCTTTGTAGATAGTAGCACTACTATCAGCGTCCGTCTTCCTCTTGAAGATCCATTTATTTTCTATGTCTTGCCGATCATCGGGCAAGTCACCCAAAGTCCACACTTTGTTCTCATACATGGATCCCATCTCAGATTTCATGGCCTCAAGCCATTTCTTGGAATTTGGGCTCATCATCGCTTCCTCATAGTTCGTAGGTTCGTCATGGTCAAGTAACATGACCTCCAGAATAGGATTACCGTACCACTCTGGTGCGGATCTCACTCTGGTTTACCTACGAGATTCGGTAGTAACTTGATCTGAAGTTACATGATCATCATCATTAGCTTCCTCACTAATTGGTGTAGTAGTCATAGGAACAGATTTCTGTGATGAACTATTTTCCAATAAGGGAGAAGGTACAATTACCTTATCAAGTTTTCTACTTTCCTCCCACTCACTTCTTTCGAGAGAAATTCCTTCTCTAGAAAGGATCCATTCTTAGCAACGAATGTCTTGCCTTCGGATCTGTGATAGAAGGTGTACCCAACTGTCTCCTTTGGGTATCCTATGAAGACATATTTCTCCGATTTGAGTTTGAGCTTATCGAGATGAAACTTTTTCACATAAGCATCGCAACTCCAAACTTTAAGAAACGACAGCTTAGGTTTCTTGCCAAACCATAGTTCACACGGTGTCGTCTCAACGGATTTAGATGGTGCCCTATTTAATGTGAATGCAGCTGTCTCTAATGCATAACCCCAAAACGATAGTGGTAGATCGGTAAGATACATCATAGATTGTACTATATCCAATAAAGTACGGTTATGACGTTCGGACACACCATTATGCTGTGGTGTTCCAGGTGGCGTGCGTAGTGAAACTATTTCACATTGTTTTAACTGAAGACCAAACTCGTAACTCAAATATTTTACCTCTGCGATCATATCGTAGAAACTTTTATTTTCTTGTCACAATGATTTTCCACTTCACTCTGAAATTCTTTGAACTGTTCAAATGTTTCAGACTTATGTTTCATCAAGTAGATATCCCCATATCTGCTCAAATCATCTTGTGAAGGTCAGAAAATAATGATACCTGCTGTAAGCCTTAATATTCATCGGACCACATACATCAGTATGTATGATTTCCAACAAATCTGTTGCTTGCTTCATTGTTCCGGAGAACGGCGTTTTAGTCATCTTGCCCATAAGGCATGCTTCGCAAGCATCAAGTGATTCATAATCAAGTGATTCCAAAATCCCATCAGCATGGAGTTTCTTCATGCGTTTTACACCAATATGACCTAAACGGCAGTGCCACAAATAAGTTGCACTATCATTATTAACTTCGCATCTTTTGGTTTCAATATTATGAATATGTGTATCACTAAGATCGAGATCCAATGAACTATTTTCATTGGGTGTGTAACCATATAAGGTTTTATTCATGTAAATAGAACAACAATTTATTCTTTTACTTAAATGAGTAACCGTATTACAATAAACATGATCAAATCATATTCATGCTCAACGCAAACACCAAATAACACTTATTTAGGTTCATAACTAATCCCGAAAGTATAGGGAGTGTGCGATGATGATCATATCAATCTTGGAACCACTTCCAACACACATCGTCACTTCACCCTTAACTAGTCTCTGTTCATTCTGCAACTCCCGTTCCGAGTTACTACTCTTAGCAACTGAACTAGCATCAAATACCGAGGGGTTTCTATAAACACTAGTAAAGTACACATCAATAACATGTATATCAAATATACTTATGTTCACTTTTCCATCCTACTTATCCGCCAATCACTTGGGGTAGTTCCGCTTCCAGTGACCAGTCCCTTTGCAGTAGAAGCACTTAGTCTCAGGCTTAGGATCAGACTTGGGCTTCTTCACTTGAGCAGCAACTTGCTTGCCGTTCTTCTTGAAGTTCCCCTTCTTCCCTTTGCCCTTTTCTTGAAACTAGTGGTCTTGTCAACCATCAACACTTGATGTTTTTCTTGATTTCTACCTTCGTTGATTTCAGCATCATGAAGAGCTTGGGAGTTGTTTCCGTTATCCCTTTCATATTATAGTTCATCACGAAGTTCTACTAACTTGGTGATGGTGACTAGAGAATTCTGTCAATCACTATCTTATCTGGAAGATTAACTCCCACTTGATTCAAGCGATTGTAGTACCCAGACAATCTGAGCACATGCTCACTAGTTGAGCGATTCTCCTCCATCTTTTAGCTATAGAACTTGTTGGAGACTTCATATCTCTCAACTCGGGTATTTGCTTGAAATATTAACTTCAACTCCTGGAACATCTCATATGGTCCATGACGTTCAAAACGTCTTTGAAGTCCCGTCTCTAAGCCATTAAGCATGGTGCACTAAACTATCAAGTAGTCATCATATTGAGCTAGCCAAACATTCATAACGTCTGCATCTGCTCCTGCAATAGGTCTGTCACCTAGCGGTGCATCAAGGAGATAATTCTTCTGTGCAGCAATGAGGATAAACCTCAGATCACGGATCCAATCCGCATCATTGCTACTGACATCTTTCAACACAATTTTCTCTAGGAACATATCAAAAATAAACACAGGGAAGCAACAACGCGAGCTATTGATCTACAACATAATTTGCAAAATACTACCAGGACTAAGTTCATGATAAATTTAAGTTCAATTTAATCATATTACTTAAGAACTCCCACTTAGATGGACATCCCTCTAATCCTCTAAGTGATCACGTGATCCAAATCAACTAAACCATGTCCGATCATCACGTGAGATGGAGTAGTTTCATTGGTGAACATCACTATGTTGATCATATCTACTATATGATTCATGCTCGACCTTTCGGTCTCCGTGTTCCGAGGCCATATCTGTATATGCTTGGCTCGTCAAGTATAACCTGAGTATTCCGCGTGTGCAACTATTTTGCACCCGTTGTATTTGAACGTAGAGCCTATCACACCCGATCATCACGTGGTGTCTCAGCACGAAGAACTTTCGCAACGGTGCATACTCAGGGAGAACACTTCTTGATAATTAGTGAGAGATCATCTTAAAATGCTACCGTCAAACTAAGCAAAATAAGATGTATAAAAGATAAACATCATATGCAATCATAATATGTGACTTGATATGGCCATCATCATCTTGCTTCTTTGATCTCCATCTCCAAAGTACTGTCATGATCTATATCGTCACCGGCATGACACCATGATCTCCATCATCTTGATCTATATCAATGTGTCGTCACGTGGTCGTCTCGCCAACACTTGCTCTTGCAACTATTGCTATCGCATAGCGATAAAGTAAAGCAATTATTGGGCGCTTGCATCTTATGCAATAGACAGACAACCATAAGGATTTTGCCAGTTGCCGATAAGTTCAACAAAACATGATCATCTTATACAACAACTTATAACTCATCACGTTTTGACCATATCACATCACAACATGCCCTGCAAAAACAAGTTAGACGTCCTCTACTTTGTTGTTGCAAATTTTACGTGGCTGCTACGGCCTTAAGCAAGAACCAATCTCACCTACGCATCAAAACCACAACGATAATTTGTCAAATAGACTCCGTTTTAACCTTCGCAAGGACCGGGCGTAGCCACACTTGGTTCAACTAAAGTTGGAGAAACAGTCACCCGCAAGCCACCTTTGTGCAAAGCACGTCGGGAGAACCGGTCTCGCGAAAGTGTACGCGTAATGTCGGTCCGGGCCGCTCCATCCAACAATACCGCCGAACCAAAGTATGACATGCTGGTAGGCAGTATGACTTATATCGCCCACAACTCACTTGTGTTCTACTCGTGCATATAACATCAAACCATAAAACCTAGGCTCTGATACCACTGTTGGGGAACGTAGTAATTTCAAAAATTTCCTATGCACACGCAAGATCATGGTGATGCACAACAACGAGAGGGGAGAGTGTGATCTACGTACCCTTGTAGACCTACAGCGGAAGCGTTAGCACAATGCGGTTGATGTAGTCGTACGTCTTCACGATCCGACCGATCCAAGCACCGTTACTCCGGCACCTCCGAGTTCTTGGCACACGTACAGCTCGATGACACTCCCCGGGCTCCGATCCAGCAAAGCTTCGGGGAGGAGTTCCGTCAGCACGACGGCGTGGTGATGATCTTGATGTTCTACTGTCGCAGGGCTTCGCCTAAGCACCGCTACAATATGACCGAGGTGGAATATGGTGGCAAGGGGCACCGCACACGGCTAAGGAACGATCACGTGGATCAACTTGTGTGTCTATGGGGTGCCCCTGCCTCAGTATATAAAGGATGGAGGAGGAGGAGGCCGGCCAAGGCTATTGGTGCGGCCAGGATGGGAGTCCTACTAGGACTCCAACTCCTAGTAGGAGTCCATCAAGAGTGGAGGAAGGGAGAAGGAAGTGGAGGAGTAGGAAAGGTGGCTGGCCCCCTTTTCCCTAGTCCAATTCGGACTAGAGGGGAGGGGGGGCGCAGCAGCCTTTTTCCTCTTCCCACTAAAGCCCATCAAGGCCCATTACTTCTCCCGTAACTACCCGGTACTCCGAAAAATACCCGAATCACTCGGAACCTTTCCGATGTCCGAATATAGTCGTCCAATATATCGATCTTTACGTCTCAACCATTTCGAGACTCCTCGTCATGTCCCCGATCTCATCCGGGACTCCGAACTCCTTCGGTACATCAAAACTCATAAACTCATAATATAACTGTCATCGAAACCTTAAGCGTGCGGACCCTACGGTTCCAGAACATTGTAGACATGACCGAGACACGTCTCCAGTCAATAACCAATAGCGGGACCTGGATGCCCATATTGGCTCCTACATATTCTACGAAGATCTTTATCGGTCAGACCGCATAACAACATACGTTGTTCCCTTTGTCATCGGTATGTTACTTGCCCGAGATTCGATCGTCGGTATCCCAATACCTAGTTCAATCTCGTTACCGGCAAGTCTCTTTACTCGTTCCGTAATACATCATCTCACAACTAACATATTAGTTGCAATGCTTGCAAGGCTTAGGTGATGTGCATTACCGAGAGGGCCCAGAGGTACCTCTCCGACAATCGGAGTGACAAATCCTAATCTCGAAATACGCCAACCCAACATCTACCTTTGGAGACACCTGTAATGCTCCTTTATAATCACCCATTTACGTTGTGACGTTTGGTAGCACCCAAAGTGTTCCTCCGGCAAACGGGAGTTGCATAATCTCATAGTCATAGGAACATGTATAAGTCATGAAGAAAGCATTAGCAACATACTAAACGATCGGGTGCTAAGCTAATGGAATGGGTCATGTCAATCAGATCATTCAACTAATGATGTGATCCCGTTAATCAAATAACAACTCTTTGTCCATGGTTAGGAAACATAACCATCTTTGATTAACAAGCTAGTCAAGTAGAGGCATACTAGTGACACTCTGTTTGTCTATGTATTACACATGTATTATGTTTCCGGTTAATACAATTCTAGCATGAATAATAAACATTTATCATGATATAAGGAAATAAATAATAACTTTATTATTCCTCTAGGGCATATTTCCTTCAGTCTCCCACTTGCACTAGAGTCAATAATCTAGTTCACATCGCCATGTGATTTAACAGCAATAGTTCACATCACCATGTGATTAACACCCATAGTTCACATCGTCATGTGACCAACACTCAAAGGGTTTACTAGAGTCAGTAATCTAGTTCACATATCTATGTGATTAACACCCAAAGAGTACTAAGGTGTGATCATGTTTTGCTTGTGAGAGAAGTTTAGTCAACGGGTCTGTCACATTCAGATCCAGTATGTTTTGCAAATTCTATGTCTACAATGCTCTGCAGAGCTACTCTAGCTAATTGCTCCCACTTTCAATATGTATCCAGATTGAGACTTAGAGTCATCTAGATCAGTGTCAAAACTTGCATCGACGTAACCCTTTACGACGAACCTTTTGTCACTCCATAATCGAGAAACATATCCTTATTCCACTAAGGATAATTTTGACCGCTGTCCAGTGATCTACTCCTAGATCACTATTGTACTCCCTTGCCAAACTCAGTGTAGGGTATACAATAGATCTGGTATACAGCATGGCATACTTTATAGAACCTATGACCAAGGCATAGGGAATGACATTCATTCTCTTTCTATCTTCTGCCGTGGTCGGGCTTTTGAGTCTTACTCAACTTCACACCTTGTAATACAGGCAAGAACTCTTTCTTTGACTGCTCCATTTTGAACTACTTCAAAATCTTGTCAAGGTATGTACTCATTGAAAAAACTTATCAAGCGTCTTGATCTATCTCTATAGATCTTGAAGCTCAATATGTAAGCAGCTTCACCGAAGTCTTTCTTTAAAAAACTCCTTTCAAACACTCCTTTATGCTTTACAGAACAATTCTACATTATTTCCGATCAACAATATGTCATTCACATATACTTATTTAGAAATGCTGTAGTGCTCCCACTCACTTTCTCGTAAATACAGGCTTCACTGCAGGTCTGTATAAAACTATATGCTTTGATCAACTCATCAAAGCGTATATTCCAACTCCGAGATGCTTGCACCAGTCCACAGATGGATCGCTGGAGCTTGCACATTTTGTTAGCACCTTTTGGATTGACAAAAACCTTCTGGTTGCATCATATGTAAGCAGCTCAGCTTGGAGTATTACATTGTAAATCACAGTGCTATTTTGTTGTAAGGGAAAAGTATATTTAGATCGCATCAATTTGTAGTTTGTGTTTTTATTTGTTCCTGATTTTAGGTTGTGGCTTTGGCATTGTTCTGCTCCTTACATCTATCACTATCGTATATGTCAAACTTGAGATCAAGCAAATAACTATTCTGGATACTCCTGTTTACTTCATGCTGAGAACTTCAGCTTTTTGAAGTTGTTGGACTATATGTTCATTGGTACTACTTGTGATGTTGCTCCTGTACTACTTGGGAATTTTGTCAACTTGTGATACTGCTGCTGTACCCCGAGAGGCCCTTGAGTTTGCCGGAATGTCGATTAACTTCCGTTCCGGCAAATTCGGGTACTCCATATGTCCTATTTTCAGCAAAGGTCATGCCGAAATTTTCCGTGAATTTTAGCATGACTTTGCTAAAAATAGGACATATGGGGTACTTGCGACTAATGCATGGGCCGGGGTATCTTAGTACTTAGTTAAGTAGGATCAACTGCCCCGCCATTCTTGCTGCATTAAACCATAGGTGGCAATAGAGCCAAGTGATTAGGCCCAACTTAGAATTCTCGTTAGCATCGATAAACCCTAGATGATAAACCCAACATAGGTGGCAATAGAGCCAAGTGATTAGTGCCAAGTGATTAGGCCCAACCTAGGGTGCCTAAATGATAAAAGCTAAATGATCAGCGTCGACAAACCCTAAATGATAAAAGCTTAGCTTTTAGGATGCCTCGGTGTCGACAAACCCTAAATGATGTAGTTTTGAATTATGAACGTAGGATATGTCGTCATCATCATCGGACGACGAAAGTCTCCCGGGGGAGTGCGACTGGTGCCACGACGATCGAGGTCTGTGCGACATGCCTCACCTGGACGATGATCGCCGCTTCAGCATTAAGCTCGAGGAGACCTTCGAAGTTGAAACGGTACACAACGATGACAAGTGTTATTTTCATAATTAAGCATGACTTCAACTATTTCAACGTGTAATTTTCATCTTTTACAATTCGAGTATAGCTTATCCCATGCCATGCAAGATGCTATGTCTTGGAGAGGATGGATTTTGAAGACCATGAAATTTCTGAAACAAAGAAAATTCACCTAAGGACTCATCACGATGTGGACTTTGAAGTAAATCTATATAATTCTGAGAGCGTAACCCATTTTGGTTGCAAAAATTGGGAAGCATTTTGCAAGATGTATGGTTTTGATGAGGGTATGCTTATCACCATGGATCTTGGTAATCCTGACATCAACCAAGACAATATGGACATTTGGGTCCTTGTTGATACGCCTCCAGTTCTACCGCTATGTGAGTTTCTCAAACATAGTTATTAGCTAATTTATATTGTTTATTTCAAAATAGTTGACAGCTTATTTCCATTGACAGCTTATTTTTATTGTTCAAAGAATGTGCAGGAGATGGTAGACAAAACCCACTACACCGATGGCTTCGAATTAACAACTTACAAGGAGAAAAATCATCTGGTCGGATTTTGTACTGACATTGAGAATTACAATATCCACAATCAAACTCCTCAACATTATGGTAAATACATGCCACTAGTGCATGTGTTCAACTACGGTAACTACCATGGAGATACCCTGGTAAGATTTTTACTATTACGACATCCGTGCATCTTTTGCATACTTCTAAAACTAGTACATCATTGCTAACTATGAAGTTATTACTATGTTTTTCAACAGATAATCCCAGAGAATTGTGTGCCTCATATGATGTATCAGAAAGGTAGTCTTAATGTTTTGAACATACAGCCAGGTCATCCTACGAATCTCAACTGTCCATACGAGATTTCTAAAAGAAGTGGAGACATGAAAATCAAAGGATGGAAAAAATGTATGGACAGTCGTAAGGAGCTTCTTGGAAGCAAAAGGAAGCGAAGCGCAAGAATTGGAGAAAGGATGTTCTCCATTCTCCATAATGGAGAGTCAGGGTCTATATTGTTTTATGCTATTTTAGCTTAAATAGGGTATTTAGGTCCTGCCTAATACTGATGATCATCTGCTAAGAACAATTAAGTAGGGTTGGTTCAATGACTATCAAGATGATGATCGTATGACTTGTTATGAATAACGAGTAGAAGTTGTATGATGATGATTAGTAGGACTTGTTAGGATTAGTATTACTTCCGACAAACTCGATACTCGCGGTCTCGAGACTTGTAATGTTTTATCTTTGTTCGGTCTTTTGAATTCGGAGACTAATATGAAGAATTGTATTCGGAGACTAATCTTCTATTGTATTTGATGAATCTGTTGTTGCTGTGTGCTACTGTCTATATTCTGTCAAATAATATATTTTGTAACCTGTGCAAAAATCAGAAAAGTAAAAAGAAAATAAAACCTAATATTCATACTAATGGCACATCACCACAGAGTGCGCCATTAGTATGCCAAGTATACTAATGGCGCATCCATCCGCAGTGCGCCATTAGTGTGCCAAAGCACATGGTTAAATATGGCCCCTGGGAGGCATACTAATGGCGCATGGTGTTATATATACTAATGGCACACTGGGTGGTGCGCCATTAGTATACCAGATACTAATGGCGCACCAGTGGTGTGCCATTAGTAATAAATACTAGTGGCGTGATACTAATGGTGCACCAGTGATGCGCCATTAGTAGGCAAAATTGGTGCGCCATTAGTAGGCCTTTTCCTAGTAGTGACTCCCGTTTGCCGGAGGAACACTTTGTGTGCTACTAAACGTCACAACGTAACTGGGTGATTATAAAGGTGCTCTACAGGTGTCTCCAAAGGTACATGTTGGGTTGGCATATTTCAAGATTAGGATTTGTCACTCCGATTGTCGGAGAGGTATCTCTGGGCCCTCTCGGTAATGCACATCACTTAAGCCTTGCAAGCAATGCAACTAATGAGTTAGTTGCGAGATGATGTATTACGGAACGAGTAAAGAGACTTGCCGGTAACGAGATTGAACTAGGTATTGAGATACCCACGATCGAATCTCGGGCAAGTAAGATACCGATGACAAAGGGAACAACGTATGTTGTTACGCGGTCTGACCGATAAAGATCTTCGTAGAATATGTAGGAGCCAATATGAGCATCCAGGTTCCGCTATTGGTTATTGACCGGAGACGTGTCTCGGTCATGTCTACATTGTTCTCGAACCCGTAGGGTCCGCACGCTTAACGTTACGATGACAGTTTCATTATGAGTATATATGTTTTGATGTACTGAAGGTTGTTCGGAGTCCCGGATATGATCACGGAAATGATAAGGAGTCTCGAAATGGTCGAGACATAAAGATCAATATATTGGACGGCAATATTCGGACACCGGAAGTGTTTCGGGTGATTTCGGAGAAAACCGGAGTGCCGGAAGGGTTACCGGAACCCCCCGAGGAAGTATTGGGCCTTAGTGGGCCTGAGGGGAGAGAGAGGGCAGCAGCCCAGGAGGTGGCGCGCCCCCTCCCATGAGGAGTCCGAATTGGACTAGGGGAAGGGGGCGCGACCCCTCTTTCCCTCTCCCTCTCCCTCTCTTTCCTTCCCCCTTCTCTCTTCCTAGTTGGACTAGGAAAGGGGAGTCCTACTCCTACTAGGAGGAGGACTCCCCCCTCCTTGGCGCGCCCCAAGGGACGGCTGGCCCTCCCCCCTTGCTCCTTTATATACGGGGGCAGGGGGCACCTCTAGACACACAAGTTGATCTTCGTGATCGTTCTCTTAGCCGTGTGCGGTGCCCCCCTCCACCATAATCCTCGATAATATTGTAGCGGTGCTTAGGTGAAGCCCTACGACGGTAGAACATCAAGATCGTCACCACGCCGTCGTGCTGACGGAACTCTTCCCCGACACTTTGCTGGATCGGAGTCCGGGGATCGTCATCAAGCTGAACGTGTGCTAGAACTCGGAGGTGCCGTAGTTTTGGTGCTTGATCGGTCGGGTCGCGAAGACGTACGACTACATCAACCGCGTTGTCATAACGCTTCCGCTTTCGGTCTACGAGGGTACGTGGAAAACACTCTCCCCTCTCGTTGCTATGCATCACCATGATCTTGCGTGTGGAGAGCAATCCTCCCACTCGGGGGCTTAGCTGCAGCCCCGTACTAGCCTAAGTTTCAAAAATCCTACCGAGTGGAGAGGGATCCTCTCACTCGGAGGCTTAGCTGCAGTCCAGTACTCGCCTAAGTATGAAACACATCCCGATCCGCAAGGACGACGAGGTGCAGGTCGACTGCCACCTTCTCCTTCGGAGCTTCGCCGCAAGCACAACGTACGCCACATCCCAATCCGCAAGGACGACGAGGTGCAGGTCGATTGCTACCTTCTCCTTCGGAGCCACGCCACAAATACAAACGTTGTCTCGAGTGAAGAACAAGTTCCACTCGACAGAGAATTCATGAAGATATTCAACGATAAACCAAGTTCAGATAAATCCTAAAGGTCCCAAACCGCAGATCAAAGTACTCGAGCATTCAGCCCGAAAGAGTTTAACAGTTACAAAATCCACTCGGCATTCCGAGGAAAATTTAAAGCGAAGCATAGAAGTTTTACTCCTCAGGCGGAGGACTGGAGGGTGCGACAAACTGGTCCAAGTCAATCCCGTCAGCAATCCGAGTGGCAGCAGCAATGAAGGTCTCCATGAAAGACTGAAAGTTGTGCTTCCTGGTATTGGCAACTTGGATAGCAGCCAGCTTTTCCTCTCGCGCCTCCTTGCAGTGAACACGGACAAGTGACAGAGCGACGTCAGCACCACACCTGGCAGAAGACTTCTTCCATTCCTGTACTCGACCTGGAACTTCATTCAGTCGAGCCATTAGAGACTCGAGGTCATTTTGAAGTGTCGCTCCCGGCCAGAGTGTTGTGTCGATCCGCGACGCTGCAACCTTCACTCGAGCAAGGTAGTCGACCACACCAGCAATACGAGACTCCAGTCGGAGCACGTTCATAGAAGCTTCATCCTTCACCGGAGAGTTAATGGGGTCCAAGCTTGTCTCCACTCGACTGGTCTCCTCCTCGAAGTTCTGGCAAAATTCTGTAAACACAATTCAAAGATAAATCAGTGGCTTTACGTTGATGACAACAAGTCAGTCAGGTAGGAGAGATTACCTTCAAGCATGACGAATAACTTCTTGGCGAGCCCTCCCAGATAAGCTCCAGATCGTTCCTCTTCCCTGCCAGTTCATATGCCTTGTCACTCAGAGCTATCTTATCATTCTTCAGACGGCTCACCTCTTGGTTGGCCGCATCGAGAGCAACTTTCAGTTTGGAGTTCTCCTCTTCAAGGTTACCGACTGAAGCCAGTTTTTCTTCCGCAAGCTTCGTTTTGTCCGAAGCCGCCTTCTGCGCCTCGGCCAGGTCATGGTCCTTCTTCTTCAGAGCCTCCTCCATTTTATCTGCGAAATGGCAGTGAGATCAGCATCAAGAATGGGCAGAAAGAAAAGACAGTCGTCAAATTCTCACCAGCCATACCTTTTTCTTCGTCTCTAGTCTTCTACAAGTTCTCTTGGGCAAGCTTCAAATCAAGGTTGAGCTGTATCTTTTTGTTTTCCAATTCAGTATAGCGAGCCACAAGCTCGCAGGATTTCTGCGAAGAATCAGTCGACAGATATCAAAGGTGGGTTGCTTCCGAGCGACTAAGAGAAAAATCGTGACGTTTCTAAGACTACAGCCGAATCAAAAATATTCGACAGTAGTCTCGGGGACTACACCCAGTGGGTGCACTCAGCGTGCCCCCACTGGTTCGACCGAAAGAGACTAAGAGGTTATGATCTCATCATGATCTACAAAAAAGGGGGGTTCTTCAGACCTTAGTGGACTACCAGCAGTCGACCATGGTCTCGAGGACTACACCCAGTGGGTGCACTCAATGTGCCCCCACTGGTTCCAAGATTCCATTCGACATGGCCTGACCAGACTGAGTGAAGAAGTTTGAGTGAAGCAACACAATATAAATACTACAGTCGACTGCCAGCAGTCCACCGTAGACTCGGGGACTACACCCAGTGGGTGCACTCAGCATGCCCCCACTAGTCCAAAGAATTCAATCGACGCACCCAGCGGGTGTACAAATGCAAAGATCTTCGAAAAGAGAGTCTTCAGATAGCATATCCTAACAGAACAAGCGGTGATAAACTAACCTGGACATTGCTTTGAAGAGCTGAACTAGCATCATAGGCTGCTTGGATGGCTTCCCGGACCACCTTCACCTGCTCCATCATGATCCCCGCCTGGCGTATATATAGCCTCCCTAGCAGCACCCGCTTGGTCCTCTGGGACGTGGTGTGTAGCAAAAAGGGAGGGCGGGTCAGCAGTCGACGATGAGGGACGAACACTCGTCAGTGGCACAGCAAAGGACACAGAGGTCCGAGTGGTATTGCCACCCTCCTGAACTGGTGCCTCAGGTACTGATGCAGTTTGAGGTGTCTTGCCAGCCGACACCTTCCTATTTCTCCTCGCCCTCAGCGGCACTTCGTCATCATCATCCGGGAGATCAATGACATGAGGAGGAGCTACAGGAAAAATCCAAATTCAAAAACAACAATCCAATCGACCAGAAAAGGGTGGTCAGTCGACCAAGAATGAAATCACAAAGACTGTACCAAGGTTGGAGGTGACAGCGTCTTCCATTTCCTGGTCTTCGTTCTTGGCGGAGGTCTCGGAGGTAGCAGCGCTACAGGTTTCAGAAACCAGTCGGTTTAGTCAATGAGTCGACCAAGAGCCTATCCATGCTAAACGAAAAAGCACAAGTTCTGCTGTTACCCGGAGATGGTGGGAACGGTCATTTTCATCTTGGGCAAGGCCTTCGGCGGCTTTGACGACGCCGCTCGTGGTTGCTTCGGCGCTTTTTTAGTCGGTGCCGGAGAGGACGTCCGAGGACGTTTTGACGACTGCCCAACAGGCGTAGTCGCTTTGCCGCGCGCGCGCACGGGGTCGTGGGTAAGCTTGGATCGTTTTTCTGTGTGGGGAGGATCGACTTCTTCCTCCTCTTCTCCACTGGAGTCGTCGTCATCCTCCTCCTCCTCTCCATCAGATTGCCACTCCTCCTCGCTTTCGCCTCCGCTCGCCTCCCCCTCCTCGGTCGGTTCCTGCGCCCCGTTGGGCATCGAGTACATCTCAGTAATGGTCTAGAAGACAACAAACAAGACAAAAGTCAGTCGACTGATTTTAAGCAAACAGAATGAAAAAAAGCAAGGTTGTCTATGCATCATGTTTAACCCAACATAAAAATTGTGAAGAAGAATTCTAAAGTTCACCTCTAGGGTGCACTTACGATAAGATTCCATCATCCTATACCAAGCATTTTTTAAGTTTTCTCCTTGCCGTTGCTTGAAGTGAAGAACTTCAAACTCGGGAGACATAGGAGCGGATAAGGAATTGGACATAGAGACAGGTAAGCAAACTAACACACGAGCAAACAAAAGGCAAAGGGAAAAAGAGGAGGAGATTGGGAAGGAGAGGGCGAATAAAACGGCAAGGGTGAAGTAGGGGAGAGGAAAACAAGAGGCAAATGGCAAATAATGTAATGCGAGAGATAGAGATTGTGATGGGTACTTGGTATGTTGACTTTTGCGTAGGCTTCCCCGGCAACGGCACCAGAAATCCTTCTTGCTACGTCTCGAGCTAGCGTTGGTTTTCCCCGAAGAGGAAGGGGTGATGCAGCACAGTAGCGTAAGTATTCCCCTCAGTTTTTGAGAACCAAGGTATCAATCTAGTAGGAGGTCACGCGCAAGTCCCTCGTACCTGCACAAAACGGTAGCAACTCGCAACCAACGCTTAGGGGTTGTCAATCCCTTCACGGTCACTTACGAGAGTGAGATCTGATAGAGATAATATTTTTGGTATTTTTGGTATAAAGATGCAAAGTGAAAAGTAAAAGCAAAACAAGTAAAATAAAGTAATGGAGATTGATATGATGAGAATAGACCCGGGGGCCATAGGTTTCACTAGTGGCTTCTCTCAAGAGCATAGATATTCTACGGTGGGTGAACAAATTACTGTTGAGCAATTGATAGAATTGAGCATAGTTATGAAGTTATCTAGGTATGATCATGTATATAGGCACCACGTCCGTGACAAGTAGACCGACTCCTGCCTGCATCTACTACTATTACTCCACTCATCGACCGCTATCCAACATGCATCTAGAGTATTAAGTAAAGAACAGAGTAACGCCTTAAGCAAGATGACATGATGTAGAGGAATAAATTCATGCAATATGATAAATACCCCATCTTGTTATCCTCGATGGCAACAATACAATACGTGCCTTGCAACTCTTTCTGTCACTGAGTAAGGACACCGCAAGATTGAACCCAAAGCTAAGCACTTCTCCCATTGCAAGAACTACCAATCTAGTTGGCCAAACCAAACGGATAATTCGAAGAGACTTGCAAACATAACTCAATCATACATAAAATAATTCAGAGAAGATTCAAATATTATTCATAGATAAGTTGGATCATAAACCCACAATTCATCGGTCTAAACAAACACACCGCAAAAAGAAGATTACGTCGAATAGATCCCCACGAGAGAGGGGGAGAACATTGTATTGAGATCCAAAAAGAGAGAAGAAGCCATCTAGCTACTAGCTATGGACCCGAAGGTCTGAAGTAAACTACTCACACTTCATCGGCAGGGCTATGGTGTTGATGTAGAAGCCCTCCGTGATGGATGCCCTCTCCGGCGGAGCTCCGGAACAGGCCCCAAGATGGGATCTCGTGGATACAGGAACTTGCGGCGGTGGAATTAGGTTTTTGGCTCCGTCTCTGGTTTAATGGGGGTACGTAGGTATATATAGGAGGAAGGAGCACGTCGGTGGAGCTCCGAGGGGCCCACGAGGCAGGGGGCGCGCCCAAGGGGACGGGGCGCCCTCCACCCTCGTGACCTCCCCGGAAACTTCTTGGAGTAGGGTCCAAGTCTCTTGGATCACGTTCGGTGAGAAGATCACGTTCCCGAAGGTTTCATTCCGTTTGGACTCCGTTTGATATTCTGTTTCCTCGAAATACTGAAATAGGCAAAAAAACAGCAATTCTGGGTTGGGCCTCCGGTTAATAGGTTAGTCCCAAAAATAATATAAAAGTGGAAAATAAAGCCCAATATAGTCCAAAACAGTAGATAAAGTAGCATGGAGCAATCAAAAATTATAGATACGTTGGAGACGTATCAGGCATCCCCAAGCTTAATTCCTGCTCGTCCTCGAGTAGGTAAATGATAAAAAGAGAATTTTTGATGCGGAGTGATACTTTGGCATAATTTCAATGTAAATCTTCTTAATCATGGTATGAATATTCAGATCCGAAAGGTTCAAAACAAAAGTTCATATTGACATAAAAAATGATAATACTTCAAGCATACTAATCAAACAATTATGTCATCTCAAAATAACATGGCCAAAGGAAGTTCATCCCTACAAAATCATATAGTTAGGCTATGCTTCATTTTCGTCACACAAAGATGTTCCCAACTTCTATACCCCCGATGACAAGCCAAGCAATTGTTTCATACTCAAATAATCTCAAACTTTTTCAACCTTCACGCAATACATGAGCGCGAGCCATGGACATAGCACTATGGGTGGTATAGAATATGATGATGGGGATTGTGTGGAGAAGACAAAAAAGAGAAAGTCTCACATCAACGAGGCTAATCAATGAGCTATGGAGATGCCCATCAATTGATGTTAATGCAAGGAGTAGGGATTGCCATGCAACGGATGCACTAGAGCTAAGAATGCTCAACAAAACAAAACTAGTGGGTGTGCATCCAACTTGCTTGCTCATGAAGACCTAGGGCATTTTGAGGAAGCCCATCGTTGGAATATACAAGCCAAGTTCTATAATGAAAAATTCCCACTAGTATGAACAAGACAACTTATGAGACTCACTATATGAAAATCATGGTGCTACTTTGAAGCACAATATATGAGACTCACTACATGAAGAACAAGGTGCTACTTTGAAGCACAAGTGTGGAAAAAGAGATAGTAGCATTGCCCTTTTTATTTTCTCCTTCTTTTTTTGGGCCTTTCTTTTTTTCTTTTTGGCCTTTCTCTCTCTTTTTTTGATTGGGCAATGCTCTAATAATGATGATCATCACACTTCTATTGATTACAACATAATGATTACAACTCGATACTAGAACAAGATATGACTCTATATGAATGCCTCCGGCGGTGTACCGGGATGGTGCAATGAATCAAGAGTGACATGTATGAAAAATAATGCATGGTGGCTTTGCCACAAATACGATGTCAACTACAAGATCATGCAATGGCAATATGACAAAAGTAAAGCATGTCATGATGATGATGATGATGGTGGAAGTTGCATGGCAATATATCTCGGAATGGCTATGGAAATGCCATGATAGGTAGGTATGGTGGCTGTTTTGAGGAAGATATAGAGAGGTTTATGTGTGAAAGAGCGTATCATATCACGGGGTTTGGATGCACCGGCGAAGTTTGCACCAACTCTCAATGTGAGAAAGGGCAATGCACGGTACCGAAGAGGCTAGCAAATGGCAGAAAGGTAAAAGTGCGTATAATCCATGGACTCAACATTAGTCAAAAGAACTCATATACTTATTGCAAAAATTTAGAAGTCATCAAAAATCAAGTACTACGCGCATGCTCCTAGGGGGATAGATTGGTAGGAAAAGACCATCGCTCGTCCCCGACCGCCACTCATAAGGATGCACAAGCCAGGTACACTTCATGCTTCAAATTTGTTACACAACTTTAACCATACGTGCATGCTACGGGACTTGCTAACTTCAACACAAGTATTTCTCAAATTCACAACTACTCAACTAGCACGACTATGATATTATCACCTCCATATCTCAAAACAATTATCAAGCATCAAACTTATCTTAGTATTCAACCCACTAAAAAGAAAGTTTCACATATCTTGAATACCAAGTATATTAACATTAAGCGAATTACCATGCTATTAACGACTCTCAAAATAATCTAAGTGAAGCATGAGAGATCAAGTTTCTTTAAAACAAACCACCACCGTGCTCTAAAAGATCTAAGTGAAGCACTAGAGCAAAAATTATCACGCTCAAAAAGATATAAGTGAAGCACATAGAGTAAACTATCAAGCTCAAAAGATATAAGTGAAGCACATAGAGTATTCTAACAAATTTCAATTCATGCATGGATCTCTCAAAAGGTGTGTACAGAAAGGATGATTGTGGTAGACTAACAAGCAAATGCACAAATAATACAAGACGCTCCAAGCAAAACACATATCATGTGGTGAATAAAAATATAGCTCCAAGTAAATTACCGATGGAAGTGGACGAAAGAGGGGATGCCTTCCGGGGCATCCCCAAGCTTTGACTTTTTGGTGTCCTTGGATTATCTTGGGGGTGCCATGGGCATCCCCAAGCTTAGGCTCTTGCCACTCCTTGTTCCATAATCCATCAAAAGAATTCACCCAAAACTTGAAAACTTCACAACACAAAACTCAAAGAAATCTCGTGAGCTCCGTTAGAGAAAGAAAACAAAAGACTACTTTAAGGTACTGTAGTGAACTTGGTCTTTATTTGTATTGGTGTTAAACCTACTGTATTCCAACTTCTCTATGGTTTATAAACTATTTTACTAGCCATAGATTCGTCAAAATAAGCAAACGACACACGCAAAACAGAATCTGTCAAAAACAGAATAGTCTGTAGTAATCTGTTACTAACGCAAACTCCTGGAACCCAAAAAATTCTACCAAAATTAGAGGACCTGGGCAATTTGTTTATTGATCAGCAGAAATTGGAATCACTATTTTATCACGTTCTGGTGATTTTTGACAATTCGGGCACTGAGCGCAAAGATTCTGGAAATTACAGCAAGATCAAATAACTATCTTCCAAGAAAATCTAATAGGTTTAACTTGGCACAAACACTAATTAAAAGATAAAACCACATCTAAACAGAATCTAGATGGATTATTTATTCCTAAACAGAACCAAAAACAAAAAACACAAAATAAAATTGGGTTGCCTCCCAACAAGCGCTATCGTTTAACGCCCCTAGCTAGGCATAAAAGCAAGGATAGATCTAGGTATTGCCATCTTTAATTTTCAACTTTTTAGCGGAGTCATGCTCGAATCCGGGGGGTTCTTCCCTCTTCCCTTCATACTCGGAAATTTTTAGATCTAAAGAATCCAACCGTTTATTGCAAAGAGTAATCAACATATTCATACGGTTAAGATTTCCGCTAATATTTTTAAGAGGCTCAAGAGACTTTTGTAAAATCTTTGTTACTTCGCAAATCTTCTCAAACACTTGGGTTTCTTCCTGGGTAGGATGAGATCCTCCCTTTTGGGGTTGTGTTCCCACTATTCCCTCTATAATCTCATGCGCAATACCGGGATCAATATTAATGAAATTTCCCTTGGCCATGCAATCCAAGAGTTGTCTATGCATCATGTTTAACCCAACATAAAAATTGTGAAGAAGAATTCTAAAGTTCACCTCTAGGGTGCACTTATGATAAGATTCCATCATCCTATACCAAGCATCTTTTAAGTTTTCTCCTTGCCGTTGCTTGAAGTGAAGAACTTCAAACTCGGGAGACATAGGAGCGGATAAGGAATTCGACATAGAGACAAGTAAGCAAACTAACACATGAGCAAACAAAAGGCAAAGGGAAAAAGAGGAGGAGATTGGGAAAGAGAGGGCGAATAAAACGGCAAGGGTGAAGTGGGGGAGAGGAAAACAAGAGGCGAATGGCAAATAATGTAATGCGAGAGATAGAGATTGTGATGGGTACTTGGTATGTTGACTTTTGCGTAGGCTTCCCCGGCAACGGCGCCAGAAATGGCTCGTTGACGGGAGAGTAAATCTTGACTTGACTTGGCGTAGGCCTCCCCGGCAACGGCGCCAGAAATCCTTCTTGCTACATCTCGAGCTAGCGTTGGTTTTCCCCGAAGAGGAGGGGGTGATGCAGCACAGTAGCCTAAGTATTTCCCTCAGTTTTTGAGAACCAAGGTATCAATCTAGTAGGAGGTCACGCGCAAGTCCCTCGTACCTGCACAAAACGGTAGCAACTCGCAACCAACTCTTAGGGGTTGTCAATCCCTTCACGGTCACTTACGAGAGTGAGATCTGATAGAGATAATATTTTTGGTATTTTTGGTATAAAGATGCAAAGTGAAAAGTAAAAGCAAAACAAGTGAAATAAAGTAATGGAGATTGATATGATGAGAATAGACCCGGGGGCCATAGGTTTCACTAGTGGCTTCTCTCAAGAGCATAGATATTCTATGGTGGGTGAACAAATTACTGTTGAGCAATTGATAGAATTGAGCATAGTTATGAGGTTATCTAGGTATGATCATGTATATAGGCATCACGTCCGTGACAAGTAGACCGACTCCTGCCTGCATCTACTACTATTACTCCACTCATCGACCGCTATCCAGCATGCATCTAGAGTATTAAGTAAAAAACAGAGTAACGCCTTAAGCAAGATGACATGATGTAGAGGAATAAATTCATGCAATATGATAAATACCCCATCTTGTTATCCTCGACGGAAAAAATACAATACGTGCCTTGCAACTCTTTCTGTCACTGAGTAAGGACACCGCAAGATTGAACCCAAAGCTAAGCACTTCTCCCATTGCAAGAACTACCAATCTAGTTGGCCAAACCAAACGGATAATTCGAAGAGACTTGCAAAGATAACTCAACCATACATAAAAGAATTCAGAGAAAATTCAAATATTATTCATAGATAAGTTGGATCATAAACCCACAATTCATCGGTCTCAACAAACACACCGCAAAAAGAAGATTACATCGAATAGATCTCCACGAGAGAGGGGGAGAACATTGTATTGAGATCCAAAAAGAGAGAAGAAGCCATCTAGCTACTAGCTATGGACCCGAAGGTCTGAAGTAAACTACTCACACTTCATCGGAAGGGCTATGGTGTTGATGTAGAAGCCCTCCGTGATGGATGCCCTCTCCGGCGGAGCTCCAGAACAGGCCCCAAGATGAGATCTCATGGATACAGGAACTTGCGGCGGTGGAATTAGGTTTTTGGCTTTGTCTCTGGTCTAATGGGGGTACGTAGGTATATATAGGAGGAAGGAGCACGTCGGTGGAGCTCCGAGGGGCCCACGAGGCAGGGGGGCGCGCCCAGGGGAGCGCCCTCCACCCTCGTGACCCCCCGGAAACTTCTTGGAGTAGGGTCCAAGTCTCCTGGATCACGTTCGGTGAGAAGATCACGTTCCCGAAGGTTTCATTCCGTTTGGACTCCGTTTGATATTTTGTTTCCTCGAAATACTGAAATAGGCAAAAAACAGCAATTCTGGGCTGGGCCTCCGGTTAATAGGTTAGTCCCAAAAATAATATAAAAGTGGAAAATAAAGCCCAATATAGTCCAAAATAGTAGATAAAGTAGCATGGAGCAATCAAAAATTATAGATACGTTGGAGATGTATCACCCTCCAATGTAGCATCCTCGACCGCCTCCGGGTGGATCCGAGTGGTGTCGTCAAGACCCGAATACATCCACATCGGATGATCACGAGCTTGGAGCAGTTGGATGCGTCTCCGGAGGAAGACTTCTAGTAAATCCATTCCAGTCACCCCGTCACGGACAAGCTGAACCACTCGACCAACGAGCACTTTAACTTGTGCCTTCTCTTCCGGTGTCACTTTCAGAGAAGAAGGTTTTTCCGCTCGGTTCAGGGAGAAATGAGTGAGACCTGTCGCCTGTCCTGGCGTCAGCTGGTCTCTAAAATAGAACCAGGTCGACTGCCACCCGCGGACTGAATCAAGAAGGATCATAGCTGGAAAGGAACTATTGCTTCTCATCTGGACCCCAAGACCCCCGCACATCAGGATCACCTGAGTCCACTCATCACTCGGATTGGCCTTCTTCACCGTCTGAGAGCGACAGGTGAAAATGTGCTTGAAGAGGCCCCAGTGAGGACGGCAGCCCAAGAAGTTCTCACATAAAGACACAAACGCAGCAACATACACAATGGAATTCGGAGTGAAATGGTGGAGTTGCGCCCTGAAAAAGTTCAAGAAACTCCAAAAAAAAGGATGAGGGGGCAGGGAGAATCCGCGGTCGATGTGAGTGGCAATAAGAACACACTCACCCTCGCGAGGCCACGGCTCGATCTTGTTCCCCGGGAGACGCGCGGATTTGTGAGGAATGAATCCCCCCTCGACCAGATCATCGATGTCGTCCTGTCGAATTGCCGAAGGCATCCAGTCGCCCTGGATCCAACCCGGCGGCAGAGCAGACCTCGAAGAAGATCCGCCCCGACCGGACTTCTTCACCTTCGCCTGCGCCGTCGCTTTCTTCCCACACTCCAGGGCCGCCGTCTTCTCCTTCACCATCGCCGCAGTCAAAGCTCGAACAGGCCGGCGGTGCTGAGACGAGAGCAGAGGTGGCAGATGAATTCGAGAGGAAAGGGTGAAGGCGCACTGTTCGAAAGCCCTGGGCTGAACAAGTGGCTGACCTGTAGGCCCAGGCGATCCTGTCAAATCCCGCAACAGTCGCGCGCGCGATACATGGCGAAAAAGGTGGCACGGAGATCGAGGCGGCTCCGTCCTATCCCATCCGATTACTGCGGCCTCCCCCGTCCCGCGCGCTTCCCGAAATTCAAATCCCGCGAAATCCGCGGGCAGCAGAACAACTTGTCAGACGGAAGATCTCCTCCACGCAGCCACTCGGGTATCTTCAAGTAAAGAAATTCACTCGACTAAAGAAAACTATGAATGGATCAAGGCGACCGCAAAAGAAGTTGGTGACGTCATCCAGGTTCATTGATCCAAAACAAGATATACTCATGACATGAAGAATGGGTCAGAAGAGTTCTCAACTCCTTCCCCTCTCAAACCTCGATCCATTCGGGGGCTAATGATGAAGCTATGTACCTAGGATAGGGTCATGGGCCTGTCCAAGCTACCCTCCCCAAGGACATCCCTAGAATAAATTACCTTTCAATCGACTTAGAGGTGATCCACTCGACGGACTCAAAGACACTCGACCATGAAGCCAACCACTCAACCAAGACCCAGCCACTCGACGGCCAGGAGATCTAAAGACACTCCGCATGCTAACGGTTGGGCATTAAGTAGCCTTTATGGTCATCATAGCACTTTATTAGTGGCGCTACCAGTAACGCCCGACCTTAATGTACTTTAAACCCTGCATAACTGAGGGCCGGAGGGGTCTGGCGAACTCTATATAAGCCACCCCCCTCCTTAGTGTAAAGGGTTCGCATCTCTGTAATTCGTACACACATAATCCAGTCGACCGCCTCCGGGCTCCGAGACGTAGGGCTATTACTTCCTCCGAGAAGGGCCTGAACTCGTAAACCTCGTGTGTCTACAACTACTCCATAGCTAGGACCTTGCCTCTCCATTCTTACCCCCCTACACTACTGTCAGACTTAAAACCACGACAGTGGCCGCGCCCGCCCTCGCCGTCGTGCCTTGTCGGTCTTGGCGGCGTTGTAGTAGTTGGTGTTTGGTAGCATGGGTCGCACTCGGCTCAGACTTGTCGACAACTAGTTGCTTCATCAGGGTGTTCAAGGGGCTACGCCTTGCGGGAGTAATGGTTTGGAGAGACCGGCGTCTGTGTAAAAACTAACACACGCTCACATTGGTGTGGCCGAGATGGTTGGCGCCTTGTCTCGGCTAGACGCAAGTATTTGGCGGTCCGCCAAGGCAAAGGTGCCGCCTCACGGGGCCGTGGAGGGTGGCGTTGTAGAGGCCGCGTCGCCTTGGGCTGGTGCTACGCGAAAGAGTGACCTATACGCCGGCGACGCCATGGACCTGTACGTCACGACCCTGTCCACCCCAGTGGGTGAACCTCTCAAAGGAGGGACCGGTCTTAGACAACGTCGTTGCAAACTCCGGCTCGGTGAAGGATCTGTACGACATTGACCTGTTCGTTGGGGACGCGTGCCTCATGAAAGAGGAACCGTTCTTAGATACGTCGTTGCGGATATTGGTTCCACCAATGACCTGTACGCGGTGATGGGAAAGGCGAGTCTCGGGCTGCGCCGTCCGCGAGCTCCGGCTCCGCCGTACGGTCCCCTCCAAGAGTGTGACGCAAAACCTGTACACCGGTGTCTCCTTCGCCATAAACCCGTCCACCATTTCCTTGTTCATTGCAATCTATGCGTCGGGGACCTGTGCATCATTACCTGTGCATCAAGGATCTATTTATTCAAGGACATGAAGGCCGGTCTCGGGCTGCATCACTGGCGAGCTCCGACCACACCTAGGCCACGACACTCCAGAGGATGATGGGCTTCGGGCTCAAAATCTAGGCCCGAGCCCGGCCCATGGACAAGGTCGGTCCGGGCCGGGTCGGGCTTTTTCGTGCTAGGCTGGGCTGCCCATGGCCAGGTCAAGCCATAGCTAGGCTATTCTTCACTAGCGTTACCGAAGTCTTTGGAGTATTTTTACGAGTAGAGATTAATACCATGAAGAACATGTTTTTACAAGAGATTTTATTGTAATTCTTAGTTCTATGAGTTACTTTGTATTTCTTAGATCTTAGTCCAAATCAATGTACCTGTAATTGTTATGCGTAAAATAATTATGTTGGGGTCTACGTCCGGCTCGGACTAGAACCGATTAGTAGGACTTGTAAACAAACCGTGAGAAGAGATCAAAGATATACTATAAAACAGTACTACGTTGCTGCCATCAAATCGCCTGTGTTCCAGCTGCTTAATTAGCTTTTCTGTACGTACGTGCGCACCAATCAACTCGGCGTAATCCGCTGCTCGGACTACAACTACGAACCAACAGAGCACTCCCGGCCGTGTGTTCCTTCCCCGAGCTAGCTAGCTACATCTTTTGCCTTGCCTTGGCGGCGTACGTCGACATGAAACGCCAACAACACGGCGAGGTGGACGCCGGAATATGCCGCCGCCGTAGCCCACGTCTCCATCCCCAAATCCATGCCAGTGACGTGGGCGACACGGTGGCCTGCCGACGCAGCACGCGTCTTCATCCCCAGGCCCACACGAGCGACGAGGGAGCCCGACTCATCCATCGCCGCCGCCGACACGGCACCTTGCTGGACAACGACGAAGATATGCTCTGGGAGGTCTTACTCCGCCTCCCGCCGCAGCCGTCCGCCCTCCTGCGTGCATCCGCGGTCTGCAGGCGCTGGCGACGCGTCATCACTGACCCCCAGTTCCTTCGCTGTTTACGTGCCCACCACCGCAAGCCACCTCTCCTCGGCTTGCTCGTGTGTCGCAACAGCCGCCAGAACGTGTTCCACCCCGTCCTGAATCATCCCGACCGCATCCCTCCGAAGCGCTTCACCCTTGGATGCTACAGTAAAGTACGTTACTGTGTGCTCAGTTGCCGCCATGGTCGCATCCTCGTCAAAGACTCAAAGAATAAAGAGGCTGTTCTGTGCGACCCCATCACAGGCGAGCAGCACCGCATGTCTGTTCCGCCGGGGTTCGACATGACCTATCTCAGCGGGGCGGTGCTCTGCGCCGCCGGCGACGAGGGCCATGTGCACGGCAGCTGCCACGCCAGCCCCTTCAAAGTGGTCCTGTTGTCCATGTTCATACATGATCTTCGACGACCTATGGCCCGCGTTTTCTCCTCAGAGACCGGCAGATGGGGCAATCTCATCTCAATTGGGACTCAACCTAAGACTATGTATGGTCCTTGTTGCCCCAACACCCTTGTTGGCAATGTGATTTACTGGTTGTCTAGGTATGGGAGAGACGATATAGTTGAGTTTGATTTGGAGGGGCAGAAGCTTACCCTGATCAAGGGGCCTCGCAATATGAATGATTTTGGCATATGTCAGTGTCAGATTATACGGACAGATGATTGTATTGTTGGTGTTGCCATGTTGTCTTACCAGGACATTCAAGTGTGGCAGAGGGAGGTCAATTCTGAAGGTGTTTCCATATGGTTGGTCCAAAAGATAGTTGCATTGCATAACATTCTTAAGACCCTTCCTCAAAATTAGGAAACGATGCCATGGAACAAATTGATGGGGTATGATGAGGATACAAATGCAATCTTTTTATATATGCACGATAGTGCCTATATGGTTCAACTCAAGTCAATGCATTCCACAAAAATTGATGTACCATGTTCTACGAAGTACTATCCTTTCAGGAGTTTCTACCTACCAGGTGATCACTCATCGTTTGTCTTTATGTAGTAGGAGTAGCCTAATCTAGTTATTTTTGTAAATGATTGCTCACATAAAATTATTGTGATTCTTAATTGTTCACTTACACTTGAACTTAGCATGCCAATTATGGTAATATAAACTTAATAATTGTCCCTATGCTAGATGGATGAACTCATAGCCACATTAATTTAGCATGTACTATCTTTTGATATAGTTGTTTTCTTTCCTGAAAAATACAAAATCAAATGTCAAATGTTAACTTAGTTGATACTATGTATGAAACCTCAAGGCTGGATATTTTGTATCCATTATTGTTTCTTCTGATTTTGCTATTAAACTAATTAACTACAACAAAATAACTTCGGTTCAATACATGCTTACTAAAATCATAGTGATTTTGTCATTTGTTCATGGCTGTTCATGGCCCCTCCTACAGGTGAATATTTGTCATAATTTTGTTAACACATAGAAATAAATTTATTTCTCATAATTTTGTCTTGTTGAGATGATAAAGAATGAGTTTACATGTGAAAATTCTAGGCTATGCCATTTCTTCATCTTCGTACTAGATAAATTCTCTATTATGAGGTAGTTAAGTGACTACTTTTATGAATATTACTTTCATTTTACAAAATATGTGGTTTTGTTTATTTATTGCTAGTATCTATAGTGACTTATAACACACTTATAAAAATATGTTATATAAGTGAATTATTTTTCTCAAGTTATACCTGCCATCTCATCTTTCTAATTGTCTCATGTTACCTTCTCTTATCCATTTGTCTCTATCATGGAACTGTTGTCAACTATCGGAGTTCTTATGCTTCTAGGCACAACCTTTGCCGGTGGAACTAATGGAGCTAAAAAGTGAGGATAATTGTCTGGTTTGATGTGCTAATGTGCTAAAACGGTTCAAGAGGAAAGAAGATCTTCTGAATATAATTTGTGAGTTTTAAAATGTTTCATTTTTCTCTTTGGAAGATATGTGACAGACAATGTGGGTAACATGCACCCTCAAAATATTGTCCATGTGGATGAGATTTAGATTCGCACATGCAACAACGTAGAGAAACAATTAAAATGGTGACGATGCTACATGTTGGAGCATAAATGATATGTTGATCATCCAGTTCTTATATGCCCATAGTTCTCCCGTGGTTTTCTATATCATAATCCATAAGTTGAAAGTAATATATTAATAGCCCATTTTCTATTGCACACATTAGTCAGTTCATTTAACCCCATCACCTACAAAATTTTAGTGTTGGACAAGAAGTTGTATGAATGCTTACATGACTTAAATTAATGATGTAGAAGTTTCAATGGCAGAGATGGGACTTTCTTACCCTGGAAGTGAAGTTGTTGTGTTGAAAGTCATTTCAAGTGAGGGAGCGGGAAATCGTCACTACCCTTGGCAGGATTGCGAACATGACTTATATGTGTATCGACGAGCATAGAAACGCTCGTAAATCCAGATAAACACACCTCACAACTTCAAACTCACAAGATCAGGGTGCATATTTTAGATAAAGGGTGGATTTTATTGACTCAAAATGAAGTATCAAGTGGATACATACATCATGAGCACACACCCGGCCTCTGCATAGCTAGGATGCACACAGCCAACACCAACACACACACACACACACACCAAAAACACGCCGGCAAAGAGCAAAGTCATATAAGACCAAAGCTATGCCAAAGCGAAAGGGCAAAAAATCCCTAAGGAGATCAAAACAATATGGTCGACAAACTAGAACAATGACCATATCCGCACCAACCATTTTTTGACATCACAAGGACAACGATGTTCTTCAACGACAACGCCTTCAAGAAAATTGGATATCACTTAAATGGAAATATCATTTAATTAGGAGTCTCATATGGCCATGCCGAAAACTAAGAAAGCAAATCGACATGCCAATTAATGCCCACCCACCGGCACCGAGCCTAGCGATGCGTGCGGAGGGGCGCCACGCCGTCCGCCTGTCACTCGAGCCTCCCACCCAAGGATAAGCCACACAAGGGCGCCAGGCCCCCGCCGCTGCCAGATCCGCACAGGCTTAACCCGGCCAGGTCCAAAGGGCGACCACAAGGCGAGGGAAGGATGCGTGCCAGGCCTTGCTTGGGGAGATCGTGCCGCCGCCCAAGTCGCCATGGGAGGGAGGTTCTTAATGAAGTGCCTCCCTCGGCGCCAAATATATATGGTTACAAGTTTGTCCGGAGGTAGATGATACATTTTATATTGATGGTGTTTGTTAGTTTAGAACCATCTTATTGGGGAAACCGTGGATATGTGGATCTGTGTGGCAATGCGACTTCAAGTGAGAAAAATGATGCAACTTTCAGTGTGTGGATACTGAACACATCTGGAATTGCTAGATAACGCGGGCTTAAGCTACAGTCACTCGCTAGGAGTTTGAATGCAGAACAAATCACCAATTGATCAGCGAAAATGGGAAATTTCATCATCGCATCTATGGTGTTTGTGCCCATATTTCAGGTGTTAGGCGCTCTATGATTGCAGCCTTGCAGGTGTCACATGGGCCTAGATTGATAAGAACGACACGATTAGCCAAGTTGGCCTCCGCTTGACTAAGATAGTTGATGTCATACCTGTGATACAAATCAATCCTCAGACCACTCGTGATCCGTTGATGCTTGTTTAATCGCACGGCTGAGCCACACCCCGCTGCTAACCACCCAATTTTCTTGGAGCCACGTTACCATAACTGCCCCCTAATCCCTCGCCCCCGTTCATCTCTCTCCGTATCCTCTCTTCCTCTGCCTTTCCCCGTCGGACCTCGCCTCCGTTCTTGCGGTCCACCGGGGCACTGCCCCTATGTCCTCTCCGACAGCGCCGCCAGAACTACATCCCCGCGCACCGTGTCCGAGCAGATCAGCCACCACAGCGCCCAGATCTGAACCCGCCGCGCGACCTCTTTGATGCGCTAGCCAGCATCAGGTGGCCGTGCATGCCATCTGCACCATGTTATTTGCCTCACGACTTGCATCTTCAACTTAATTTAGCCTTCGATATCTTTGTTGTATCAAAAGTACAAATACTCTGTCCGGTTATGGCAGACTCGTCGCGGATTGGCTGAACACCGTAAGGTCTTTGCGAGGGTTACTCTTTCCAGATCCGCGGGTTAACTTCCACGGTGAGATATAATTTATGGACGATGGCTTGACGCGGAGGGTATGGTTGTGCAGCAGCGTGGTCGGTTTTATAGCCCAACGCATGGAGCTGCTAAAATCGCGGAAAAGTGGTGGCGACAACACATTATTGACTTCGATGGTGGTGCTTCCCGAGTACCCAGTCTCGAGCTCCAGGGTGAAAACCTAGGTCTGACCTGAGCTGGTTATACTTGGCAATGAAAATATTGTTGCATCGTTACCTTGTTGAAGGCATTGCTCGGATATGCTCGGAATGGTTCTTCAGGGTGAAAACTTAGACTCTAACCTTTGGTGGTTGGATCCGGTGACGGTGACGCTCGAGCGTTGTTCCCTTCCTGAAGGAGTTGCTGTTGAAGAACCTCGTGGTCATTGTGGTGTCATGAGTTGATTGGTGTGCATATGGTCATCGTTGTAATTTGTCGGTCACGGATTTGATCGCTTCAGAGATTTTTCTTCTTCTTTCTCGCTTAGGCATAACTTTGGTCTTATATGACTTTGCTATTTGCCGACGATATTTTTTATGCGTGTGTTGGTGTTTGGATGTGTGCATGTTTAGTTATGCAGAGGCCGGGTGTGCGCTCACTCTGATTGCATTCTCTTGATTCTTCATTTGAGTAATAAAATCCATCCTTTTTCGAAAATCAAAATACAAATACGAGTACTAGCAAAATACTACCACATTACTGGCTATCGTTACTAAAAATTACCACTTTTATTTTTTTAAAAATCTACCACAAAATTATTTGGCGGTTCCAAAAAAAACCCAAATGACCAAGCTGTTTACAATTGATTCGGATTATGTGAGCTAGGGTCCACTTGTCAGGTTGACAGTTAGCTTTGACTGTTAGTTTTAACCATTGACAGGTTATGACAAATGGACCCCACATATTTATAAATGGCAACCAGGTCCCTACATAAAACATAAAAGCAATCGGGTCCCTGTATCTTTTTTAAACAACAATCAGGGGCTTGTATATTTTTTTAAAAACAATCCAGTCCCCGCCGGCGAGCTTGTCGTCGGAGCTGGCGAAGGGACCTATTCGTGTCGGCCGGCCTTGCTCTGGCTGCGGAGCTCGAGGGCATGCCGGCTGCTGCACGCGGCGCAGCAGATGCTCCTGGGAACGACGGCACGAGCTCCTGGGAATGGCGGCGGCTGCTCTAGCTGCTGGGCACGGCGCCCCCAAGCTCCTGGACCATGGCCGAAGCACAGCGGCGGCCTGAGCTCCTGGGCATGGCCGGCGTGCGGCTGCCTGAGTTCCTAGGCGTGGCGGCGGCGCTATTGAGAGAGGGAGAGGAGAGGTCGAGTGCGGGAGAGTTGACCCGCCTGTGTGGTTTTATCACTTTTTTTAATGGGCTGGGTGGATGACATGTGGGCCTTAACAGTCAACGCTATTGGTCTTAACGGTCAACACTTACAAGTGGGCCCCACCCTGTCCTAAACCTGGTTAACATCTAATACTTCACTCATTTGGGTTTTCTGGAACCGCCAAACAATTTTGTGGTAAATTTTTGAAACATTAAAATAAATGGTAGTTTTTTGTAACGGTAGCCTGTAATGTGGTAGTTTTTTGCTATATACTCATACAAATACTATATGCACCAGGTTCTGTAATCTTGAAGTACAAATCGACATGTTTGAATTGTAGTGTACTTTTATTCAAATGGACGTGTGATGATTTTGTGTCTGTCCACAACTTTAGTTCATGTAAGCCCACATAACTCTAGTTAGGTTGATGATATTGATATGCACATCACAAATTGCAGCATCCAAATCTTGAAAATAGATGTGCTATTTTTTTGCATAACAGGATGCTTTCAATATGCCACATCTATGTTGTGGTAGCAACAGATTTTTTTTCCTTCAGACTTCATGCTTCGTAGGTCTTATATATGTGTGCTCTTAGCTTCCTTCCCCGTGTATGTTCTAATTCATGTTAGACTTTTTTGTTCCGCCGAGGAGGTGGCTGTGAGCCGTGCCAACGCTGCAGAGGAGGTTGATGTTGCCGGTAGTTGGCTCCGGCGTCCCTTCTTCGCCAGGACGAATGGACGATCGTCAGTCAATACGACATGATGCATACTTGTCATACTTTTGCATCCTCGGTTTGTATAAATTCCGCGAGGAGCCTTGTATTCAGTGTGTTCAGTTTTGCTTCGTTTCCATGCTTCATTCTGCGCCCTCATGCTTCCTAAACTTCAAATATATTGTGGACAAAATGGCTATCTTCATGATCTGAGTCTAAATGACCATGTAGAAATCTTTTGTTATTCCCACTTTTTAAAAACTATGCTTCCAGTATGCAGATTATGCTTGATTGCTCGATATGATGTACCCAAAATTTCATGCTTCATACGTTTAATTAGTTTGCTTCATAAGTATCATAGTTGTGTTTCTTCCACAATTTGCTTCATATGTATAACACTTGTGCTTCTACAATGTTTCACGTTGCTTCATTTCCGTGCTTCCTATTTGTAGTCAAATCCAACAACTCATGCTTCCTGAAGTTTCGCAAGGTCGACAGGTGCAGGCTGGGAGAAAATGTTTGCAGATCGTGAGTATGCCGTGGTGGTTGACGGTGGAACGACATGTGGAATGAGATCGACAATCTCAGTGGCTAGTGTTCTCGTCATCGGCTTGGAAGCAAACTAGCAAGATTCGCCCTCGGCTACCACAGGTTAAGAGTGTGTCGCCCCCGTCATGGTGCCATCCTCGCTACTCCCCACCCACTCTCGTGCCTCGACAACAGCGTCACCTGATGACTTCTGGGGGGAAATAATGGAGTTCACAAGGTTAGGTCGGACATGGTGGATGAAGCAGAGCAAGGAGAGACAGGGATGGAACCACAACTGCTATGAAATTTCTAGTAAACGAAAAAACTACAAGCATTACATATGAAATCATATGCGAAAAATAAAGGAAGCACACCACTTGACAATATTTGGGGAAAAATTGCTATGGATTATAAAGCATAGTTTGTAATTTGTATTGTTGGAAGCATCAATTCCATATGATTGAAATAAATATGAAATTAAAATGAAGCATTGTTTGTGGTACCATAACTAGTTAATGTGATATGACCGCCTAGAAATAAGTTTTCTCCCATGTGAAGCAAATACTGCCTCGCACATCGAAAAAAGTTCTTACTTTGAGGCGAATATCAGTTGCATTGGAAGCAAACTTTCTAAGCAATGGAAACATAATGGATTTATTACTATGTTGGATTTTTTTTGTTGGACAAAAGCACTAGCACTGGAAGCAAATTTTAGTAGCAGAAGAAACAATTTTTTGTTTGGTGGAAGTTCCCGGAAAATAAGATGGTATAAAAAAGACTTTAAATTAAAGGGAATTTAAATTATAAGTGTGATTGTAGGAAGCTATTATACGTAAGAAGTAACGATTTAAATGGAAGCAAGATACTAGAGGGACCTACGTTGAAAGGACTACTAATCAACTTGCTAAAATCCTATGGAGGAATCACATGTAATCAGCATTAGTTTGTTTCAGTATTGGGAACACTCAACAGAAAGAGCGCTGGTTATCCAAGGGTGCATGGAGTCCAATCCAAGGGCTATCTACTGGTCTGATAGACTGCTAGGCATCACTAGTCTGATGCCTAACGGTTCCGGTTTCACATTTAAGATATGAGTATGGATGTAGATTCACTGATGTGGGGCATTGGAGCATCTATAGCCGGACATAGCAAATATGACCCTCTTGTTGAGGAATGTAGTAATTTTAAAAAAATTCCTACGCACACGCAAGATCATGGTGATGCATAGCAACGAGAGGGGAGAGTGTTGTCTACGTACCCTCGTAGACCGTAAGCGGGAGTGTTTATCGACGCGGTTGATGTAGTCGTACACCTTCACGATCCGTCCCGATCAAGTACCGAACGTACGGCACCTCTGCGTTCAGCACACGTTCAACTCGATGACATCCTCGCCTTCTTGATCCAGCAAGAGGGGCGAAGTAGTAGATGAGTTCCGGCAGCACGACGGCATGGTGACGGTGTTGGTGAAGAACAATCTCCGCAGGGCTTCGCCTAAGCACTACGAACACTATGACGGAGGATAAACTAGAGGGGACGGGGTTGCCGACACACGGCTTGGTGTTTCTTGATGTGTCTTGGATGCTAGTCCTACCCCTCTATTTATATGTTGAGCCTTGGGATTGAAACTTGAAGTAAAAGCCTCCTCAAAGTCGGTTTTGCCCGAAAGGCAAGAGTCCTTCTCGGACTCCAGGGCTAGACGCCAGGGTTCCCAGCGTCTACCCCCTAGACGCCAGGGTTCCTGGCGTCTAGCCTCAGGTCTCCGCAAAACTTCCTTTTGCACTTTCCAAAAGCCTCGTGGACTTTCCCCTTTGGCCCAAATAAAGTGTTCTCGTACCCAAACATTTCGGGAAACATTCCGGGAAACATCCGGAACTCCTTCCGATGAATTCCGGAACCCTTCCGGGGACCAAACACTATTATCCCATATATCAATCTTTGTCTCCGGACCATTCCGAAGTTCCTCGTCATGTCCGTGATCTTATCCGGAACTCCGAACAACTTTCGGTTACCAACATACATAACTCATAAATACTATCTCGTCAACGAACGTTATGCGTGCGGACCCTACGGGTTCGAGAACTATGTAGACATGACCGAGACACTTCTCTAGTCAATAACCAATAGCGGAACCTGGATGCCCATATTGGCTCCTACATATTTTACGAAGATCTTTATCGGTCGAACCGCATAACAACATACGTTGTTCCCTTTGTCATCGGTATGTTACTTGCCCGAGGTCCGATCGTCAGTATCTTAGTACCTAGTTCAATCTCGTTACCGCCAAGTCTCTTTGCTCGTTCCGTAATACATCATCCCGTAACTAACTCAATAGTTACAATGCTTGCAAGGCTTATAGTGATGTGTATTACCGAGTGGGCCCAGAGATACCTCTCCGACAATCGGAGTGACAAATCCTAATCTCGAAAGGCTTATAGTGATGTGTATTACCGAGTGGGCCCAGAGATACCTCTCCGACAATCGGAGTGACAAATCCTAATCTCGAAATACGCCAACCCAACAAGTACCTTTGGAGACACCTGTAGAGCACCTTTATAATCACTCAGTTACGTTGTGACGTTTGGTAGCACACAAAGTGTTCCTCCGGTGAACGGGAGTTGCATAATCTCATAGTCATAGGAACATGTATAAGTCATGAAGAAAGCAATAGCAACATAATAAACGATCAAGTGCTAAGCTAACGGAATGGGTCAAGTCAATCACATCATTCTCCTAATGATGTGATCCCGTTTATCAAATGACAACTCATGTCTATGGTTAGGAAACTTAACCATCTTTGATCAACGAGCTAGTCAAGTAGAGGCATACTAGTGACACTGTGTTTGTCTATGTATTCACACATGTATTATGTTTCTGGTTAATACAATTCTAGCATGAATAATAAGCATTTAGCATGAAATAAGGAAATAAATAATAACTTTATTATTGCCTCTAGGGCATATTTCCTTCACCCCTAAACGCCCACAGACGTGCCCGGTTAGTGACCTGGCATGTTCATTTTGAGCCCCTATTTATCCGTCCGTGCAGCCATGCTCCTCTCATTTTCTTCCTCATATGTCCGATCACTTGCATGTGATTAGTGGAGATGAAGAGAAAAAAAATGAAAAGAATGAATAAAGAAAGAGAAAAGTGGTCCCGGGTGGGGCGCGTCCTACTGGCGGACTGATCGGGCACGCCCGTGCCCATTTGCGAGCCCTCATATCCTCCCTATATTTGAGATGGATATAGGGGTTCGCGGACAGCCCGGCGTATAGGCATGATATGAGGGGTCAGGTTGGGTCAACTTTTTTGCTATTTTATGCTTCTCTCTCCTATCCGGTCAGTGATCCCCGCGCCCAAAGTCCGGCTGTAGATGCTCTTAGGTGTTCCAATAGCCTTTAAGTTAATTGATTTGTTTATAGTTATCTCCAGGCCCGAGCTCAGGGGAGTGCAGCCTGTGCAGCCGCATAGGGCCTTCAGCTCCGACAGGCCCCAAATTTCTGTAGCACTTCACCACAACCCATAGATAGGTCGCAGGCCTATTATCTTGCACGCATTGAATGCTAGAAATGGGCCTTCGAGGCTTCATCAAGCCCATGCTGCTGTTAGCTCGATGCCAATCATGCGCGTCGACGATGACTCTCAAGGGAAATCCTATATGACGCACGTTGTGTCAAACTGTCGGGGCTTCGCACAGAGGGTCACAAGAGAGCGGCGCGATCTGGGCCGGCCTGTTAGCGGTTAGCATAGCTTTTACGGACGGGTGGTTTTCTCTCGGCTTTTCATTTTTCCTGTTGTTTTTTGTGGCTGGTTTTCTTTTAGGTTTTTTCTCTTTCGTTTTTTCCTTTCTGTTTCTTTTTTTAATTTTCGTTTTTATATTTTCTGTTTCTTTCTAAATTTTTTTCCTTTTTTGTTTCTTTTTCAAAAATTCAACAATTTAAAAATGTTTAGAATTCAAATTTTTTGCAATTTTGAAAATATGTTTGGAGCTTTCAAAAAATGTCCATGTTGGAAAAAAATGTTCACACATATTGAAAAAATGTTCGTGTTTTCATAAAATGTTCATAAAATTTGAAAAATGTTCAGGTTTTAAAAAATATTCTCAAATTTTCAAAAATGTTTGCGTTTTCAAAATGTTTGTAAATTTCAAAATATTCCCAAATTTTGAAAAAATGTTCTTGTTTTGAAAAAATGTTCATACATTTTGAAAAAATGTTCGTGTTTTAAAGTAATGTTCACAAATTTTAAAAAATGTTTGTAAGATTTTTTAAAAAATTCACACATTTTGAAAAAATGTTCGTTCAGAAAATGTTCATAAATTTCGAAAAATGTTCGTGTTTTAAAATGTTAGTAAATTTTAGAAAATGTTCACGTTTCCAAGGTAATGTTCGCAATTTGAAATTTTTTCTTATTTCTAAAAAATCACGCTTCAAAATAATGTTTGCAATTTTAGAAAATGTTCAAAATTTGACAAAAATGTTCGCGAAAATAAAAGTTGTTCACTTTTTTTGAAAAATGTTCGTGTGATAGGAAAAATATTCAGTTTTTGAAAAAATTTCATATGTTTATTAAAAGTGTTCGTGCGTTCAAAAAACATTTTCGAAATTTGAAATATGTACTTTTTTTGAAAGAAAATACATTAGCTACAATACTGCTGCAGTGTCATTTTGGTCACCTGCAGCATGCCTATACGCGATGATAATTCTTAAACCTTTACTATGCTGTTAACTCACTAAGGGTCCGTCATCTGTTGGGTATTGTCGCGCTCACCACCGCGCGAGCTCCAGTGTTCGACTACGAGCTGGCGCGAAGCTTCATTTTTTGTGTATTTTTATCCTGCCATACAGTGCACTACTGGGCCGGCCCAGGTCAGACTTGCCTGTGCGTTTGCTCGGCAGTATGCCGCATAACGCGGCGCATAGGAGGCATGATTTTAAATAGCCCGCTATAGCGTTTAAAAAAGCTCCCGTGTTAAGATCTTTTGTTCAAACACTTGAGGAAATATTTTAAATAGCTCGCTATAGCGTTTCATTTTTTGTGTATTTTTATCCTGCCATACAGTGCACTACTGGGCCGGCCCAGGTCAGACTCGCCTGTGCGTTTGCTCGGCAGTATGCCGCATAACGCGGCGCATAGAAGGCATTAAATAGCCCGCTATAGCTCCGCTATAGCACGCTATAGCGTTTAGAAAATGTCCCGTGTTAAGAGTTTTTTTGTTCAAACACTTGAGGAAACATTTTAAATAGAAAAGGTCCGCCGCTAAGAGGCTTAGCGCGCTATATTTAGAAGAGGTCCACCCCTAAGAGGCTTAGCACGCTATTTAAAACTTTGATAGGAGGTCTCGACTCTCGATCCAGCGCCACAGCCCCTCCGCGTCTGTTCACCAATCGACATAACTTCTCCGTCCGCGAGCTATAGGCTATGCTGGCTGCCAGTGGCGGAGCCAGCCCATAAATGCAGCCCGGGCATGACTGAACTGTGACAGAGTGAGCTGCCACCTGCCCTAAAAAATAATTCTTTTAACCATAAATTATCACTAGTGCTTAGTAGTAATTTTTTGGGCTAGCCCGGGTCGCAGGGAGGTGGCTCCGCCACTGCTGGCTGCCGTACATTCAGTTCGCCGAAAGCTGTGCTACCAGCGCCAAGTTCGCTGCTGTCGGCACCTCTTCCGGTAAGTCACCGCCTGGTCAATGGTAATCTCAAGCTCACATTATCAATTCTCTATCTGAGTTTTTACAGGTACATCAATTTTTTTGGCACATCCTGCTCATCTAATTCTGTAGAAACTGCAGTACATTGCTGTATCAATTTGTCACAAAGTCGTTCAATTCCAAGTCTCTAGCAGTATTCTCCGATAGAAAGTATAGCCCATCGTTTTTCTTTTGCACATCTGACCCATCTAATTTGATTGTTGCCTAATGTACTAGTCGATTTTACTCCACAGTCAGCCGTATCACTATTTGATTTTATTCCACACAATTGGAAGAAGTCTGTAGCAGCCTATTTTATAAAGCTAAACTAAGTTCAGTTAGTACTGACAAAGAAAACACTGTATTGTAGCAGCCTTTTTTTTTAGTTTCGAAAAAAACTATATTTGTTTTTTTAGGGGAAAAGCCAAGTTTTATTCATCAAAGCCTTTTTTTTCAGCGGACTCGTCACTTGCACTGGCGTGTGAGACCGCCGGGGAGGGGGTTGCTACTTCACCCTCATCCCCTCCTCCGGCAGCGAATCCTGTGCGTCTACCTTCATTGGGTGTGACACCCACACGCCGGAGTAACCGGCACATGGTTACCGATGACGGGATGATGGACACCGATGAGGACTCCCTGGCAAAGGCTATGCGGCGTAAAGCAGTGCTTAACATAGACAATCAAGGTATGATGTCGTCAACCAAATCCTTTTTATCTTTTTCCGCTACAACCATCGCTTCTAAGTTGGATAATGTGGGTGTAAGCCTAGGAAGCAATGAGAAGGATATTTCTGTTTCAACAAATGCCTTGAGACATTTGGAATATGACCGCCTAAGGGTTACGCCACGTGTTTCTAGCAAGTCCTTTATCTCACAACTAGATGAGGAGGAGCTGCGTGCCACATCAGATGGTCAGCTACTCTCTCATTTAGTAGGACAGGTTTCGGATGTTGGCCTAGATGAGCCCGGTCTTAGTTCATTGATTGAGCTTACAGCTTCCGGACGTAAATCAAAGGCCTCCCGTTCCAAAAAAGGTCGTAAGCCCTCTAAGAGGGCCAAAGTTTCTAAATCTCCTAATGTTTCCTCATGAATGGCATGTTCTTTAATAGCAGAGGTCTTGGTGACTTGGCTAAACATCTATTCATTGCGGAATGCAATAGTGAATTCAATTTAGACTTTTTGGCTATCTCTGAAACGGGGAGACGTGATTTCTCAGCAAGTCTGCTTAACCGTCTTTCTGGCGGGATAGACTACACTTGGACTTCACGACCGCCTAGAGGTCGTTCTGGGGGCATTTTACTTGGCGTAAATACAGGGACTATGGATGTTTTGGCTAGTTCGGATGGTGAGTTTCACATTAAACTCCATATTCGCAACAGGGCTGATAACTTCACATGGACTCTCGTCGCTGTGTATGGTGCAGCCCAGGATGAGTTCAAGGCTGATTTTCTTCGAGAATTGGTTAATCTGGTGAAAGATAATCCATACCCCATTCTTATTGGTGGTGATTTCAATTTGCTACGATTTCCAACTGAGGAAAGCTGTGGTAGGTTTGATGATCATTGGCCTTTCCTTTTCAATGCTGTCATTGACAGTCTAGATCTGCGAGAGGTTTCCATGATTGGAAGACAGTTCACTTGGGCAAACAGTATTTCAGAGCCGACATATGAGAAACTAGATCGCGTTTTAATGGATACCGACTGGGAACTAAAATTCCCGATGGTTTCTGTTCGTGCTCTACCTCGCATCGAGGCTCTATCAGACCACGCACCCATCCTCCTAACTGCTGGTATGCCACGTCCTCAGCGGAGAGCCAAGTTCAAGTTTGAACTTGGTTGGTTGCTTCGAGATGGCTTCCATGACATGGTTAAGGAGGTGTGGGAAAAAACGGTTGCCGGACATACCCCAATACACAAATGGAATAACAAAATACGTGCAATACGTAAATTCCTACGTGGTTGGGCTAGGCATACGGCGGGTATCCTAAAAAAAGAGAAGCTTCGTCTTTCATCTATTATTGATGAATTAGAGTCTCTAGCTGAGGTCAGACCTCTATCTGAGCATGAAATCGATACCAAGAGTCAATCGAATGCACAGATAGCTCGCATGCTGCGTGAAGAGGAGCTCAAATGGTACCAACATTCAAACTCTCAATTTATCTTGAAAGGTGATTCGAATACTAGATACTTCCATGGTGTCGCTAATGGTAGACACCGGAAGAAACTTATTCATTCCCTACATCAGGAGGAGGGCACGATAGAGGGGCATGAGCAACTTAAATCTTATATCACTAATTATTATAAAAAACTGTTCGGAGCCCTAGAGGAAGGACATTTCTCGATGGATGAGTCCCGAACAGATGACATCCCTCAGGTCTCTGATGTGGAAAATAGCTTTCTAACAGCTCCATATTCTGAGGACGAAGTTAGAAAGGCGGTCTTCCTAATGGAGCATAACAAAGCCCCGGGTCCGGATGGTTTCCCTACCGAGTTCTATCAGAACTTCTGGGAAGTCGTCAAATCGGATCTCCTACATCTGTTTGGTTACCTACATGTTGGCCAACTAGAATTGTTTCGCTTAAATTTTGGTGAGATTATTTTATTACCTAAGGTTAATGAGGCTGAAAGGATACAACAATATAGACCTATCTGCCTCCTTAATGTTAGTTTTAAAATAGTCACGAAGGTTGCAACAATTAGGCTAAATTCGGTTGCTGATCATGTGGTTCGCCCTTCACAGACCGCTTTCATGCAAAGAAGAAACATCCTAGATGGAGTTGCTATCCTTTATGAAACAGTCCACGAACTACATAGGAAAAAACTGAATGGGGTGGTACTCAAAATCGACTTTGAAAAGGCTTATGACAAAGTCAAGTGGTCTTTTCTTCAGCAGACTCTCAGAATGAAAGGTTTTTCTGCAGAGTGGCGCGCTATGATCCATAGTTTCGTTTCCAGAGGTAGCGTGGCCATTAAAGTCAATGATGACGTGGGCCCCTACTTCCAAACGAAGAAAGGATTAAGACAGGGTGACTCAATATCGCCCATGCTATTCAATATAGTGGCGGATATGTTGGCTGTCATGATTGAGCGAGCCAAGGCTGATGGCCAAATTGATGGAGTAGTGAACCATCTTGTGGATGGTGGTCTCTCTATTCTTCAATATGCTGATGATACGATTCTCTTCATGGATCATGACCTAGAAAAAGTGAGAAATCTGAAATTAATTTTGTCAGCTTTTAAGCAACTCTCGGGTCTTAAGATCAACTTCCATAAAAGCGAATTGTATTGTTTTGGCGAGGCTCAAGACGAGGCCCATTTGTATGCTGACCTGTTCGGCTGCGGCTTGGGCCAGTTTCCTATCACATATTTGGGGATACCGATACACTATCGGAGACTCACAAATGCTGAATGGAAACACGTCGAGGAGAGACTACAAAAAAGACTAAGCAGTTGGAAAGGCAAATTGCTATCTCTGGGTGGAAGATTGGTACTCATTAATTCAGTACTAAGCAATATGGTACTATATATGATTTCCTTCTTCCAATTGCCAAAAGGAGTTTTACACAGATTGGATTACTTTCGATCAAGATTCTTTTGGCAAGGAGATAGCGAGAGAAAGAAATATAGACTGGCTAAATGGAGTGTGGTTTGCCGTCCCAAAGACCAAGGCGGGTTGGGCATTCATGACCTTGAGGTTAAGAATAGGGCCCTCCTCGGCAAATGGTTGTTTAAGTTATTGACGGAAGATGGTGTATGGCAAACTCTCCTAAAGAGAAAATATGTGGGTTCAAAGGCGATATCGCAGGTGTACTGGAAGCCTGGGGACTCTCACTTTTGGGCTGGCTTAATGGCGACGAAGAAATATTTCTTCCGCTATGGCTCTTTCTCGATTAAGCATGGCTCGGAAATTAGATTCTGGGAGGATAAGTGGCTAGGCAATGCTTCACCCGGGGAACAATACCCAGCTCTATATAATATTGTGCGCCACAAGGGTGATACTATCGCCACGGTTATGGAATAATTTCCGCCAAACGTGTCGTTCAGAAGAGATTTAATTGGACCTAGACTCCAATCGTGGAACATCCTGCTCCAGCGGTTATCCACGGTGCAATTGTCACAAGGGTCCGATGAATTTCGCTGGAACCTACAAGGGAATGGTCAATTCTCAGTGGAGTCCATGTACAGAGCCTTGCTCCAATCCGATGTGCCAGTTGATAATAAGAAGAAGATCTGGAAGATGAAAATACCTCTTAAGAATAAAATCTTTGCATGGTATCTTCGTCGCGGAGTCATTCTTACTAAAGATAACCTTGTTAAGAGGAATTGGCATGGAAGTACGCAATGTGTCTTTTGTCAGCATGATGAGACAATAAAACATTTGTTCTTTCAATGTAAATTGGCTCGTTCTATATGGTCAGTCGTCCAAATAGCTTCTGGCTTCTACCCTCCTTGTAGTGTTGCTAATATATTTGGCAACTGGTTACATGGGATCGAACACAAGTTTAGAACTCTTCTCAGGGTGGGAGCGCTCGCCGTTATTTGGTCGCTTTGGCTATGTAGAAATGATAAGGTTTTTAACGAGAAAAGTCCATCTCTTATGCAGGTTATCTACAGATGTACCGGGACGCTTCGTTTATGGTCGTCTCTACAACATATGGAGAATCACAGCCTCTTTATGGAGGTCTGTACACGATTGGAGGCTACGGCGAGGGATACTTTTACCCAACATGGGTGGCAGCATGATCTCAGGATTGGCCCTCCTACGTCTTAGGCGTTATACAAACACTAGATGTTTCTTAGTATTTCGCCTTTTTTTTTGTGTTCTGTGTGTGGACTTCTTTTGGCTGTGTGCATCTTGGTATGCAGAGGCCGGGTGTAATGCTTAAACCTTTTAAGTAATAAAGCATCCTTTATCGAAAAAATTCATCAAAGATTACAAATTGTGGAATATATCCCGGATCATGGGGTTGTTTCAGCCACACATGACGCCCCTGACCTAATCATGTGAAACCTTAGATAGATTACGAGCTTCTTTGTTCGACCCTCTACTTTCAAAAATAAAGTTACAATTAAAACTACTAGCTTGATGTTGAATTTCAGTAATGACAACCCTTCAGTATATCTCCTACTACTTACTTAGAATCAGGTGCGAGGATGAAACTTCGCAAGAGTGGGTCTTCTGCCAAAGCGAGCGCCTCCCTACATGCAATGGCCTTCAACTTTGACGGATCACGGAGGCCACGAATTACCAACGCGAGCTACCCAAATAGTTCCCGTGCTGATCACAAGCGACAAAGAAGATTTTTTAACAGGTAGGCCTCATTTTAGAGTTTTGCACGGGGCCTCCAATTTTGCCGGCCTAGCCCTGGTTATCTCACATCTAAGTACATGACCAATTAATCAAAGGCTGTAAGATTTGAATTTTTGCGCACACAGGCTCGCACGAAGCCGCTTTTTTTTTTTCGAGCATCTCGTAGGAAGCGGTTGTTTCACTGTTTCCAGCTCGCCCGTTTCCTGTGTTGTTCGTTGGGCCGTTGTCGTTTTGGTTGTGTTCAATTTTAGGCTGCAGTTTTCTTCCCATGTTGGGCTGCCAAGCTCAGTTTTCTTTCATTTGAAAAGCGATTGGGATGCAGATGCCAAGAGGTTCGATGTTTGAGCAGACCTGTGATACACTAAATATATTACTTTCTAATCACCTTAGTCTCATATGTTTTTCTTTTGCTTTTTCAGTTTTTATTCTACTGCACACAAATAATATCTTGCTGCTTGTCAAAAAAAAATTCAACCTCATCAACGTTGTATTTGTCTAGTGAATGACAATTATATGTATACCTTTAATGCTCAACTTTTTTCTGCCCAGTTGCAAGTTCACTCTTGAATCGCAATGAGACCGACCTTTTTTGTCCCACTAGCAGGGTCCATCCTCGACTCCGTGGAAACAACTTTTTTTTTTACAGTTGCAAATCCACTCGCAACTGGGGCTTGGCCTTTTTTGTCGCAATTTTAAGGCCATCCTCAACCCACAACTGGGCCTGATATTTTTTTGTCCTAATTGCAAGCCCACCCTCGAGTCGCAAGTAGGGCCTATTTTTTGTCCTAATTGTGAGTCCATCTTCAACTTGTAACCAAGGTCCGACTATTTTGTCTCAGTTGCAATTCCACCCTCGACTCGCAACTTGGTCACACAATTTTTTGTCCTATTTGCAAGTCCACGTTCAACTTGCAACTGAGGCATAATCTTTTTTTTGTCCCAGTTCCAAGTCCATCTTTGACTCGCAACCGGGGTCCGCCCTTTTTGTCTTAGTTGCTAGTCCATCCTCGACTCGCAACTGGGGCCCGACCTTTTTTGGGTCCCAATTGCAAGTCCATGTTCGACTCGCAACTAGGGCCAAATCTTTTCTTTGTCCCAGTTGTAAGCCCATCAATTCACAATCGGGGTCCGACCTTTTTTGTCCAAGTTGCCAGTCCACCCCCAACTCGCTACTGGGGCCGGATATTTTTTTGTCTCATTTCCAAGTCCATATTCGACTTGCAATTGAGGCCTACTCTTTTTTATCCTAGTTGGAAGTCATGCTAGACTCGCAACCGGGGTCCTTTTTTGTCCCAGATACAGGTCCACCCTCGACTCACAACTGGGGCCCGACCTTTTTTTGTTCAAGTTGCAAGTCCACCTTTGACTCACAACTAAGGCCCGACCTTTTTTTATCCCAGTTGCAAATCCACCCTAGACATGTAACTGGGTATGACCTTTGTTGTTCCATTTCCAAGTTCACGGTCGACACGCAACTAGCACTCGCAATTTTTTTGTCCCAGTTGCATGTCCACCATCGACTCATAATCGGGCCTTTCTTTTTGTTCTTCTACCAGTTGCAAGTCCCCCTCGACTTGCAACTGGCCCCGTAGTAAGTGTTGTCCCCGCTTACAAGCATAGTTTAAAAATCCTGACCGGTGATCGAACCAGATGTCATCGGTTCAGGTTTTTACCGGTCGGTCAGTAGCTGACACGATTCATTTGTTTGTGTTCTTGAGCCATAAAAATATGTGAAAATGGTTAAATATACTAAGATTATATTTCTTGATAGCTACGATTAGTTTGGCTAGTTGGTTGTCGGGCCAAACTAACGCCCAAGAGTCGATCCCCAGTGACGTTATTTCCCCCCTCTTACCCAACGATGCTAGCGCGTGCTAATTGTTCAACCTATTACGGTTATTCTTCCGATTTGAGCAAAAAAAGGCCAATTCGACCGGTTATGTCAGGATCGTCTGCAGAATGGTCTGGGTAGCTTATGAAACCAATGAGGCTGTTGGTTTTGGTTTCATCACGTTTTTTCCTAGTTTTTATTTTTTTTGTTATTTTCTTCATTGGCTTTCCTTTTCTTTTACTTTTTTATTCCAAAAAAGGGGTTTCCTTTTCTTTTCCTTAATCATTTTTCTGTCTCAAAAGGTGTTTGGAACTTGCAAAGTTCTTTGTATTTTTAAAAAAAGAATTTCTCATTTTTTCTAGAAAATATAAAAAAAATCACGTTTTACAAAACATGTTTGCAAGTTTTAAAATCTGTTTGTTCTTTTCAAAAAAGTTACAAAGTTTGAAACAATGTTCTTATAAAAATTGTTCACAAATGCTAATCATCTCCAAGTAACTCTCAAGCTTTACACGTACTGGACTAAACTGCAAGCTCACAGCTAGACTACAATCGTTTCCAAACCCGTAGGCATCCAGGTGCCATGTTTGATTGGTAACAAAAGAAAGTCACACGTAGCGGACATCCACACATGGGTCCTCAAGTTTGGATTAGGCCCTAGCCAGAAGTCAGATCGCTGGGTGAGAAGGTCGCGCAAAGTGATTACTAGCAGCCAACGGGACACGGCCTGCTAGAGAAGGGTGTGAGCGTCAATCAAATAATCTGAGACAAACAAAAGAGGATCATAAATAGTGCAGATGTCATACTTAGATGTTTGATAAAAGAGGATCGTAAATAGTGCATATTATAGTGATATAGTCAAACCCGTAAGTTAAACTCATGTGATATCTTGGTATGCCTAAACCAGTTAAAATGGCTAAACTAAGTGGTTGGTGGGAACTTTGTCTCATTTCAGTAGCCTACAAAGTCTAGCGTCGTTTGATGGAAAAAAAGCCCATTGTTAAGGCGCTTGCTCTCAAGGTCTCGATATCCATCCGCTCCTTTTAGTTTATGGTTGGTATATAAGTAAGCATGTGACGGCGCGAATACCCTGACTAACATCTTTGGCGTTACTATTAAACAACTAACTAAGGCTCGAGTAGCCAGACTTATAAGGGAGAAGACCCGTGGAGGTCCCCAAAACTAATGTAGAAGATAAAGGCAACCAAGTGACCCGCCACGCCGGATTTAACCTATTGTACATGAACGATAGCAGATAGGAATCGCTGGCACAGAGAAAGGTAGCAACTCAGAACCTTTGGGCCAAATTAAACAGCGGAAAGACTAAAAACCTGACGTCAGATTTTTAGACATGGCGAATCAAACGTTTTTCATGGCAATTTTTACTGGCGCGAGGATGGCAATTGTAGTTTGCAAGCACGGCAATTTTTTTGGCAAAAAATAAACTGAGACGGATTTCTTGTGCTCGTCAACTAAACTTGTTATCCTTGACGGACATAAGTTGCCGTGAAAAAAATTGGATTTTTCAAGCCTAAAAATCTAACATTCGCTGGATATCCGTGGCTAGTGTAGATAGAGTAACCCAATCTCCCTCCCCCAAGGAGAAACCCAACCAAGCTGTTGCACCCAGCCCGAGACATTTGTCATGAGCTGGGGCATATTTGTCATGCTCGCCAACTAAGCTTGCCATCCTCGACAAACACAACTTGCCATGAAAAACTTATGATTTGTCATGCCTAAAAAATCTGACTTTCGCTGGATATCCGGGTCCATGAAACAATGGCTAGTGCCCATCTGAGTAACCCATCTCCCTCCCCAAGAGAGAAACCACCAAGCTGTTGTACCCGGCCCGAGACACCATCATAACCAAGGCTAGTGATCGCCAAATTTCCTAGCTCATCGTTTTAGACAAACAGGCGCGGGGCTCTGCTTTTCACCAAAGCGAAGAGTAACCAAGTTGGGGCTGGGTACACCGGCTGTTGTTACAGGGGAGCTCAATCTCACACAAAGAAAAGACAACACGTACGGCAGAAACTCTCGCTACGGGAGCTCAATCTCGCAATATAATGCAGAGAATGTACGAGAAAAAAAGAACATTTTTGTTAAGAAACATATAATGCAAAATTCCAGTTAAAATTTTATTTTCTTTAAAGGAAAAAAAAAACTCTGTTGATTTGATTTCATATTCGGGATGATAGTCAGAATGATGCTGCACTCGCACCATAGTCGCAAAACCCCACCTAAACCCCTATAAAATCACAGTCCACGCCCCCCGGCCATGGAGACACTTCTCCCCGCCTGCTCCGCCTCCTCCCCCGCATCCGCCTCCGCCGCGCCGCCCGGCATGTCCTCCTCCTCCCCAGCTTCTCCAGCGCCGGCTGACGCCGCGGGAGGGGAGAAGCCCACGGCGGCGCCGTACGGGTCCTGGAGGTCGCCCATCACCGCAGACGTCGTCTCCGGCGCCGACAAGCGCCTCGGTGGCATCGCCCTTGCCGGAGACGGCCGCCTACTATGGATCGAGGGACGCCCCGAGGAGAAAGGGTGAGTAAACCACTGCGTCAATGCTTACAACTGCTTATTGATTCACCGCAAGGCATGAGGAGACGCTCCCAGATTTGTACCTCGTAGCTTCGAATTGCTAAACATTGTAGGGGCATATCTGGAGTTGTTTCTATAGCTGCTTTTTGGGGCATCTAACTGCATTGGGCACGCACCACTGTACCAAAGGACTGACGGGTTCTATCACCTCAAGTTGATATATATATATATATATAGCACTGAATATAAGGAAAATGTTATTTGGAGGTGGGGCGTTATGGTCTCGGCATAAATATATATAGCACGTATTTTGTTTACCATAAGAGTAAAGATCTACTTCCTCCGTTCCTAAATACTATAAGTCTTTTTAGGGATTCTAATATGAACTACATACGGATGTATATAGAGATATTTTAGAATGTAGATTCACTCATTTTGCTTCGTATGTAGTCCATATTGGAATCTCTAAAAAGATTTATATTTAGGCAGTTCTCAGAAGAGGGACGACATCCCAAACGACACTGATTCCACGACTTATAGCTGGAAGTCTGAAACTGTTTTTCTCTGTATAAACAAACTATAAAAGTGCATGCACAGGAGTATGCGACGCGAGTGATGAAATTTGACACATGACAGATGTATTTGCTTGATGAATGTTAAGTCAACATGCTTGAGAACATTCAAGCGTGCAAGCTATGGCCCCAGCCTATTCGTCGTGGCAAATGAAGCCTCTTTCTCCAAGTCACTGCTCTTTCTTGTTGTAAGCTGCTGGTTCTATATATATATAGCACTGAATGTAAGCTGCTGGATACCAGCATATATACTCTGAAAACTTCGCTTTCAGTGAAAAACCGGTCCAAGTGCCTTTTCTCTGAATAAAATTGCATGCCATGAGTGCGTGCATCCTACACACAAGATAAAATGGTATTCGTATTTCAGATGAACTGAATGATAAAATCCTTCCTCGCACCATATGCCATGAGTGCGTGCATCCTACACGCTGAATATTTGTTGTACCATATTCAATCCTGGTAGGCTTCAATTAGTTTGCATCGAAACTCAAAATTGAATATTTTGTGTCAGATTTAACTAATTTTGTTTCCAGGCGTATGGTTATTGTAAAGGAGGATGACAAGCCTGTGGATATCATACCTCCGGAATTTGCAGCACGCACCCTTGTTCAAGAATATGGAGGTGGTGCATTTGCAGTCCAAGATAATACTGTTGTTTTCTCAAACTACAAGGATCAACGTCTGTACAAGCAACCGACTGAAAGTAAGTGGGATGGTAATCACTTATAATGCAGCTAGTTCAACAAAACTCTAATCCACATGTGACATGCCAATAAAAACAGGTAATTAAGTTGGAATTATAAAGTGTCTATCAGATAAAACAATCTTACGTTCCATTACATATCCCTTCATGGGTTAGTGCATAGATTGCATATTGTGTTCATTCAAATGCGTAATATGAGTACAATATGCAATATAGTATGAAGGAAAAAAAAACAAAAAAAAGAGTGATGCCAACATAGCCCATACAATATAGGGAGTAGTTCTGAAGCCCAGGATTGAATGCCTAAAAAACTTATCTGTGGGATCACCCAATATCGGAATCGGTAGGCTAGCTAAGGCTCTCTGTCCTAATCCTCATGATTCATGGATCATGACTGCAGGAGAAGAACTTGCATTTAGGTTCAATACTTATCATTGACAGCCGATGAAGTGATATGATGTGTCTGACAGGAAAACTAGCCAATCTTATTTGACTGAAAACTGTAGTGGAGGTCTCAACAGCATATGTTTTGTTAACTATAAAAAACTGTACAAGTAAGAAGGCTGTACAAGGCTGAGTACACAAGATGGCTAGGGAGGGTTGTAGGAATTGGCACTAAGTAATTACATCTCTTTAGAACCATTTGATATTTCATCTTGAGCAAATTAAATTAAACTATGATGTTTTTTCATTTGAAATCATTTCACATGATTATTACAGTTGGAAGTCTGCCCGTGCCTCTTACACCCGATTTTGGTGCACCTGATGTCAGTTATGCTGGTGGTGTCTTTGATCCACACTTCAGTCGTTATGTTACTGTGATGGAAGGTACTTCACATATAATTTGTTTACAGACTTACATGTAGTCTAGTTGCAGGATGAACTATTGTACTCTTGACATGCTCAAATTTCTTGATAGATAGGCGAACGAGTAACTTGAATCCCGCTACAACAATTGCGTGTATAAACTTAAGCGGTGGGGATATCCATGGTAAGACTAGAAAATTATATAGCTTGTACGGTTGTACCAAGTAGATCTATATTTTTGTTTGATTCTTCCTATGTTTACTCTGGGTTGATGTTTTGACTGACAGTACCTCACATATTTTCTGTATTGAAGAACCCAAGGTGCTGGTCAGTGGGAATGACTTCTATGCTTCTCCAAGAATTGATCAAAACAAAAAGCGGATGGCATGGATTGAGTGGGGTCATCCAAACATGCCATGGGATAAATCAGAACTCTGGGTTGGCTACTTCTCTGAAAGCGGGTAAATGGAATTATCGTTTGAACTAGATATTAGTACATGCTGCGTTTTCTTGTAAGATTAGATACAGTTTGTTTCCTTAGATAAGATCCTTAGGATCCAAATCTGTTTTGTTTACCTGTCATACAAGTTGATCGGCCTGGCGTATATAATGGCACCCTGTCTTCGCGTAGGTGCCGTACCTCCACCAGATGGTTCCGGGGTGGTGAGACTTTCGGCCTTGCCATTCTGGTGAACGGCTATAAAACCCTAGACCGCCACAGGCCCCAACCAGTGACATTCTCTTAATGTCAGTTTTGACTTGGACTTGCATATTTTCGTTCTAATTAAGGAACTATACAGTATTCACATTTTCCTAAAAGCGTATATGGGATTCTGTTTGTATATATATAGTACTCCCTCTATTCCTAAATATAAGTTTTTTTAAAAGATTCCACCATGGCCTACATACGGAGCAAAATGCGTGAATCTACACTCTAAAGTATGTCTATATACATCCCTATATAATTTGTAGTGTAATCTCTAAAAGACTTATATTTAGGAGCAGAGGGAGTAGCTTGCATCATGGTACAGGCTAGATTAGTGACTACTGTGCTTAATACGTTGCAGCAAGCTCTAGTATTACACTCCATTTATCATGGGCTTTTAAAATTTCTAACTGCTGCTGATTTGTTTGTGTGCAGAGAGTTGACCAAACGGGTCTGTGTTGCTGGAGGCAACCCAATGCTGGTGGAATCCCTTGCTGAGCCTAAATGGTCTCCAAAAGGTGTCATTTGCCAGCTAAATTTGCCTATATTCCTTGTTATTTTCTTAAAGTTATGTTACTATGCTTACTTGGGTGATAAAGACGTTCCTCGTAAGCGTATTATTTCGCTCTTTCGTTTTGTTTCTTAAGTAAGTTAAACACTTTTTTTTGCACATCTTCATGGTTTCTAAAGTATTGTTCTTGAACAAAGTCAAACAACCTACTCTACTTGTGCGTTTTCATCGTTTCAGTACACTCTTCTATTTGAAGATCGAATTGTTTTATATTATGTTGAGATTGACGTCACTAGTTTCTGTTGTTGGTCTATCAATTTATTGATTCAATATTTATTGGAGCTGCTTTAACTAAATGGACTATCATAGTTTGTGGGGAATTCTTCTCTATAGATCAATAAAGGTTATCTTCAATACGGAAGTGCATATGTGCTATTGTTTTCTGGGTCTTCTGTTCACATATCACACTACCTAGTGATTGAACTGTTTGATTACCTATACAACTTTAGTATTAATATATTCGCTTCTACGACTAAAAGGTGACTACTGACAACCAGAATTTAACCATGGCTTGATGCATGCAAACTTGCAGGAGAACTATTTTTCATAACTGACAGAGAGAGTGGATTCTGGAACATTTATAAATGGGTAATGTGGTTTTCTTTCAGTACTTGAGTTCTGTTTTTCATAACTGACAGAGGGAGTGGACAAAGAATGTAACATACATTTTGACGACACTGTTCGTGTTTTGGGTCATGGAGATTGGAGTAATAACTTTAAATGTCATGACACATGGCATGGTGATTAAATACTACATTCTTTGTCACCATCTGATCTTTGCTTGCGTAAAATATCTCTGCACTATGTATCAGGTTGAACACAGCAATGAGGTTGTTCCAGCGTACACATTAGATGCTGAGTTCACCAGACCATTGTGGCTTTTTGGCAACAGCTCTTACGCTTTTCTTGGAAAGAGCAATCACATCATTTTAACTTACAGGTTCTGATAATTCTGTAAAGTTGTTTGTTTCATTGTCATATTTTTTGTTGATGAAACATCTTTAAATACAATCCTAATACCGATGTAACACAGGCAGCTCGGAAGGTCATATCTTGGTGTTCTAAATTGTGATTCAGGCTCAGTTTCATTGCTCGACACCCCTTTCTCTGATTTGTCCAATGTGGTAAGTACCAGAATCTACAGGCCCTCCATCTGAAGTTTTTGTTTCATGTATGTACCATGTCATGTTACTTCAATTTCATGCTGGTGGTTGAGATGACCTCTTCCGTGTTTTGGCAGGTTGCTGGAAATGATTACTTCTATATCGAAGGTGCATCTGCAAGTGTCCCAATGTCAATTGCAAAGGTGTCTAGGATGTGACATCCACATTATTGGTTATGTACCGACGATGTATTAGAGCATCAACTCATGCAACATGTATGTGTTTCTTTCCAGGTGACTTTGGATAAGAACAAAACAAAAGCAATTAGTTTCTCAATAGTCTGGTCTTCCTCACCAGATGTTGTGCAGTATAGACCTTTCTTCAGCACCCCAGAATTTATTGAGTTCCCTACATCCAGCCCTGGGCAGAAGGCGTATGCCTATTTCTACCCACCTTTGAATCCCATGTTTCAAGGTTTACCAGATGAAAAGCCTCCATTGCTGGTCAAAACGCATGGTAAGGAAATTAATGAACCCTTTTGATGTCTCAAAATAATTATTCGTAGACAATTTCAGTGTGGCATGCGTTTGTGGTGTGTGTGTGTGTATGGGTGTGCGCGGGCACACCACGTGTCCGTTTATTTCATTGAAAGTTGGATTGTTAAGTGAGTTACAGGATCCTCCGTATTCCATAATTACAACAAAACCATGCAGCTTTGATGCTTCCCACAATTTTCAGGAGGACCTACGGCTGAAACACGTGAAATTCTAGACCTTAGTGTCCAGTATTGGACAAGTCGAGGATGGGCATTTCTTGATGTTAACTACGGAGGAAGCACTGGTTTGTCATTGCCTCTAGTATTCAGATTAGACGGATTCTTCATTCTATATTGATTGTAATTAAGGCTTCGGGTTCATTTAAATTATTAATTGTTATTACTGTATGCTAAACTATATTGAAATATAAACTGAAGGATATGGGAGAGAATACCGAGAGAGATTATTGGGGAAATCGGGTATTGTCGATGTTGATGATTGTTGCAGCTGTGCAAGATTCCTGGTACGTCCTATGATCAACGATTCTAATAGTATAAGAATTTTTAACAATGCTCACAGTGCATCTTACTTAATTAAGGTCGAGAGCGGGAGCGTAGATGAACAACGCCTATGTATAACGGGGAGATCAGCGGGCGGATACACTACTTTAGCTTCACTCGCATTCAGAGATACATTCAAGGCTGGAGCATCTTTGTATGGTGTAAGTGCTCTCTTTTGAGAATATATTATTTATTGGCTTGCTATAAACAAACTTTCACCAGATACTCAGTGGTTTCTGCAGTTTCTGTATTTGTTTTCTTAGAAACAGTACGTGCCTGCATTCTCAAAATGGTAGTCATGGAGGCTATATTTGTTCATTCATCCCCTTTTTCGGATACACGAAAAAATCCCTTCTCCATTTCATTATAAAACAGAAACAAAGTGTTCTACATACAGCAGAACAGACCACAGTAGATGCTAAACCCTACACTAAGAAGAGAAACCTATTACTGTTCTCAAAGAAATTTACTCTCCTCAGGTAGGTAAAGAGCAGCAGAAGCTAAAACCGAAGTTTTCCTCTGCTGGCTTCCATTTCAGTTGCTATAATGGGAGTACCAACTCAATGGTTTCTTGGGCCAGAAGAGATTTCGCAAGGCCTTTCCTCATGGAAGCTTCCATTAATGCCGTCTGGTGCATTTGGAAGCAAAGAAATTCTAAAATCTTCCATAATACCCGCCCTAGCTTAGGCTCTTGGTCATAAGCCAAGCCAGGATTGGAGCGGCGTCGCAAGCACCTTGCTCATCCGGAGGGAGAGCGCAAAGAGATCTCTCTTAGACCTTAGTCCTTCTCCAACTGTAGGTTTCCTTAGTGGCTGCATCTCTTTGCCTGGCCCAAGGCAGGAATATTCAAGAACATCATGTGTCCCTGTGCGCATCCTTATAGCCCCTATTTGGAACTCAGGAAAATTTCCTGATTCTTGTGGGAGTTGAACTCTTTCTTGTGAAATTTCTGAGTTCCGAACAGGGCCAAGTGTGATGTGCCTTTTTAGTTGATATATACAGCTAATAATATATCCTCACAACGTATTTGCTGGCTTTGGGAATAAGCTCAAGGAGTGCTCTAGGGACTAGGGCTTATGGACAAATCTTAGTCATCATGCCATCCATAATGACCCTGGGTGCGTTTGGTTAATATGGTTTAATAGTTTGTTAAATGTTTCATGAATTCCTTATGTGTTTTGGTTGCAGTTAATACCAAACAACTCCGGTATGGTTGCGGTAAATTAACACATGACAAATTGACAAGAACTTAAAGTATCTCGCTGACTTTACAGGTTCACATTACAAAGTACAAATTTACACATGACAAATTGAGTAATTAACATCAGAAGCATGCTAGTATCAACACCAACAGCACCTAAGCAAGGAGCAAGCAACAAGCAACAAGCAGCCAATCACAACCAGGCGGATCTATGCTGCATTAGTCATATCATACAACATTTTCTTATAGCAGGAAGCATTTTAGCATTAGCAAGCACCAAGTAGATAGTGTACACATGCCAGTTTAATGTCATAACGAACTAATGCTGTGCGGCCGGCTATTGTTTCATGCTTAATTGTGAGTCGGACCAAAGGCGAAGAGCCCAATTGTCCAGGATGAGCGCTGAGATGGGCTAGGCCTTGCAAGTGTTCGTTGTTTGGTAATAACCAAATTAGTTCGGTTTTGTACAAAATAAACCAAACCTTTAGCGGTTAGTAATTTTCCAACAATAATGATAAGCAATAACCACATCAGCCGGCTGGTAACCGAACATCCAGCTTTGCATAACCGGCCTGGTCTTGGTTCGATACCATATTAACCAATAACCATATCCATACGATCGTTTTTATTAGTGGACTGGTTGAAACTTGAAAATGCAGTTTAGTGCCATTTTGGTTGCTATAATTTAGTCATTCTATTTTTTTGCTGTTTGTTTGTATAAACATAAAAACTAACTCTTTTGCTGAATTGATGATCAGATTGGTGATTTGTCTTTGATGAGAGCAGACTCGCAGAAATATGACTCCCATTATATCGACAATCTTGTCGGTAAGAAAGTATCTCATCATTTTTGTTTCGGAAAGGGGAGTTCAACGCATCAATTAGTATGATTAATTTAATAGTTGCTTCTTCCACCACATCCTTTCAGGAGATGAAAGAGCTTACTATGAGAGGTCACCAATCAACTTTGTCAATAAATTTACATGCCCAGTAATTCTGTTTCAAGGGTTGGATGATAAGGTAGGTGTTGATCATCAACCACATTGGTTATCATGAATTCATGAGTACACAAGTCGGTAGAACCAAGCACATGTGTGTTTCTTTAACATTTGAAGTTATCTTTGGACTCTTGAGATCATGTTTCTTCTGTAGTGGATTAGCCACTCTGTTCTTCAGATTGTCATATTACAGTTCCTCCTGTAAAACTAATGGCCAGGCTTCCATATTTGCATAGGGTTTGTATGTACTTTGTTGAACATACTTAAGATTGATGAATCATTGCCTGCAACATTTCTTTGTGCAAAATGTCAGGTGCAATCTCACATGCAAAAGTTTGCTCTGGTTTTGTGCAAAACTACAACCTGCATTTAGCTAAGGCCGAAATAGACCGTAGCAAAATATTTCACTTGCCTTAATGTTTCGCAGGTCGTACCACCAAACCAGGCACGTAAAATATACCAGGCTTTGAAAAAAAGAGGTCTGCCTGTTGCTTTGGTTGAGTATGAGGGGGAGCAGCATGGGTTCCGCAAGGTTGAATACTGTACTAATAGTTGCCTTTCTACATCTTCTACCCTATTAACTTTCAAGGTTGTCATGGATTTCATCTTCACATTTTTCACTCTGAACAGGCCGAAAACATCAAGTTTACCTTGGAGCAGCAGATGGTGTTTTTCGCTCGATTAGTCGGGAAATTTGAGGTGGCGGATGATATAACTCCAATCAAGATCAAAAACTTCGATTGAAGTGCAGAAGAAACAATCGTAGCATCAGCTTACATTTACTTTTAGAACTTGACTTTTTAGTGTAATGGTGTCTTGTCGCTATGTAACTGTTTACGTGTTTTACAATACTGTTTACATGTTTTACAGTGCGTCTCTTCGTATTTGTTTTGGATTATGTGAAATAGAATGAGATGCCCACCGTGATGTTTTCTACTTGCCCAGCAACAAGAAAGAGCGTTCTCTAGTCATGTCATGTTTTCAAGTGGAGCATGCAAAAAGTTGTGGACCCTAATAGAGAGCTGACGTTCCCTACAGGAGGACGTTGCACGAATGAACGTTCCCTCATGGAGGCTCACACGAGTGAACGGCGTTCGCTCAAAAAACCTCTCCAGGAAACGTTTCAGGAATTGCCATCTTATAATAGAGAGATTTGTTATCCTATAACACATAGATTTGCCAGGACGCGGATTTGGTGAACATGGGTGCGCGTGCACCCTTTATGAATAGTAAATTTTAAAAAATACTAGAAAAATTCAGAAAAAACTGAATTTATTTTTGTAATATAGATAGTCAGCCAGTATACTCGCATATGACGTTTCATGAAGACATCACGTCCGTGATAATCTGGGCAAAAATGACAAAATCGAAGCTAATCAAAACTATATTAAAAACATTGTTTAATGCATAGTATGGTCGTATTTGTATTTTTTTCACTAAGAATACCATGGGTGTCAATACATCATGAAACTTCACACGTGAGTAGAATGATCGACCAAGTTTCATGCCGCAAAAATTCAGATTTTTTTAATTTTTTTGTATTTTTTTATGAATATATTGTTCACATGGGTGCGCGTGCACCCATGTTCACCTTTGTATTTTTGTGCTAAAGAAGAAATAATTGTTATGCTATAGAAGAAAATTTTTCATACTATAGCAGAGAAAATTGTCTGGCATTTCAGAGATTTAACATGCTGTAGTCAGCAGATAGAATAGACAGGCTAAAAGAGAAGAGGAAAGTCATGCTTACATGTTTACAAATTACCATCTTGCGGCTATACCTGGCCAAAACTCAGGCCGGGCCAAGCTTTGTGCCAGGCCTAAAAAGGCCTGCAGTAGAAAACCTAGGTCCGCGCCCAGCCCGGCCTTCAGGCCTTGATTTCAGGCCCAAGCCTAGCCCAACAATGCAAAAGCCCGTTGGGCCTCAGGCCGGGCCACTTTGCTAAAAGACACACGTGTCAAGCTCAAGCCCAGCCCGCCCTGGCATTTGGGCTCAAATTAGGCCAAGGCCCAGTCGTGGGCAAGGCCAGGCCGGGCCGGGTTTCCCATGGCCAAGTATAGTTGCAGCAGAGGAGAATTACCACGTTAGCATTGATTGCCATGTATTGCTATGGTACACATAGAGAGAGTGCCATGCATGTCCAAGAACTTGCCATGCTACAGTAGGAGGAATTGCCGTGCTATGCAGAATGGCATACATGCTTTTAGTAATTGTCATGCCACATCACAGGTGCACTACTGGGAAAAGGCTTATAAGTGGCCTCATATTAGTGGCCAGCGTGGACAAGTACTCATCACTCCTATTTTTGGAGAAGTAGCAGTGACGACTGACACCTCTTGCCTGTCACTTGTATTTATCGAGCAGTGGCGGGCGGAAATGATCACCCGCCACCGGTAAACTCTTCCAAGATTGCCCGCGTGATGAAAACTATGAGTAGTGGGAAGCGCACACCATGCCCGTTAGTGGTGTATCAGTCAACAGTGGCGGGCATGTATTGTTCCTGCCTCGGATACATTTTTAATCTGGAGGCAAATCAATGTAAATAGCAATAAGCTAGATGTGGCGGGCGCCCAAAGTCATCCGCCACACCTAAGTTATGTCCATAAACTATCCACTATATACATTATGTGCATCAAGTTTTTGCCTTAACTTTAGTCGGATCGGATTCGATGAAAAGGGTCCTTATGAAGGGTAAATAGCAATTGGCATATCACGTTGTGGTTTTTGTGTAGGTAAGAAACGTTCTTGCTAGAAACCCATAGTAGCCACGTAAAACATGCAATAACAATTAGAGGACGTCTAACTTGTTTTTGCAGGGTATGCTATGTGATTGTGATATGGCCAAAAGGATGTGATGAATGATATATGTGATGTATGAGATTGATCATGTTCTTGTAATAGGAATCACGACTTGCATATCGATGAGTATGACAACCGGCAGGAGCCATAGGAGTTGTCTTAATTTATTTATGACCTGCGTGTCAACATAAACGTCATGTAATTACTTTACTTTATTGCTAACCGTTAGCTGTAGTAGTAGAAGTAATAGTTGACGAGACAACTTCAAGAAGACACGATGATGGAGATCATGATGATGGAGATCATGGTGTCATGCCGGTGACGATGATGATCATGGAGCCCCGAAGATGGAGATCAAAAGGAGCAATATGATATTGGCCATATCATGTCACTATTTGATTGCATGTGATGTTTATCATGTTTATACATCTTATTTTCTTAGAACGACGGTAGTAAATAAGATGATCCCTCATTAAAATTTCAAGAAAGTGTTCCCCTTAACTGTGCACCGTTGCGATAGTTCGTTGTTTCAAAGCACCACGTGATGATCGGGTGTTAGACTCTAACGTTCACATACAACGGGTGTAAGACAGATTTACACACGCGAAACACTTAGGTTGACTTGACGAGCCTAGCATGTACAGACATGGCCTCGGAACACAGAAGACCGAAAGGTCGAGCATGGGTCGTATAGAAGATACGATCAACATGAAGATGTTCACCGATGTTGACTAGTCCGTCTCACGTGATGATAGGACACGGCCTAGTTGAATCGGATCATGTAATCGCTTAGATGACTAGAGGGATGTCTATCTGAGTGGGAGTTCATAAGATGAACTTAATTATCCTGAACATAGTCAAAAGGTCTTCGCAAATTATGTCGTAGCTCGCGCTTCAATTCTACTCTTTAGATATGTTCCTAGAGAAAATTTAGTTGAAAGTTGATAGTAGCAATTATGCGGACTAGGTCCGTAAAACTGAGGATTGTCCTCATTGCTTCATAGAAGGCTTATGTCCTTAATGCACCGCTCAGTGTGCTGAACCTCGAACGTCGTCTGTGGATGTTACGAACATCTGACATACACGTTTTGATGACTACATGATAGTTCAGTGCGTAATGCTAAATGGTTTGGAATTGAGGCACTGAAGACATTTTGAAACGTCGCGAAACATATGAGATGTTTCGAGGGCTGAAATTGGGATTTCGGGCTCGTGCCCACGTCAAGAGGTATAAGACCTCCGACGATTTTCTTAGCCTACAAAGTAAGGGAGAAAAGCTCAATTGTTGAGCTTGTGCTCAGATTGTCTGAGTACAACAATCATTTGAATCGAGTGGGAGTTGATCTTCCAGATGAGATAGTGATGTTTCTCCGAAGTCATTACCACCAAGCTGCTAGAGCTTCGTGATGAACTATACATCAGGGACATACATGATGATCCTTGAGATATTTGCGATGTTTGACACCGCAAAAGTAGAAGTCAAGAAGGAGCATCAATTGTTGATGGTTGGTGAAACCACTAGTTTTAAGAAGGGCAAGGGCAAGAAGGGATACTTCATGAAAAGGCAATTCAGCTGCTGCTCTAGTGAAGAAACCCAAGGTTCTACCCAAACCCGAGACTAAGTGCTTCTGTAATAAGGGAAACAGCCACTGTAGCAGAATTACCCTAGATACTTGGTAGATGAGAAGGCTGGCAAGGTCGATAGAAGTATATTGGACATACATTGTGTTGATGTGTACTTTACTAGTACTCCTAGTAGCACCAGGGTATTAGATACCGGTTCGGTTGCTAAGTGTTAGTAACTCAAAATAAAAGCTACGGAACAAACGGAGACTAGCTAAAGGAGAGCTAACGATATGTGTTGGAAGTGTTTCCAATGTTGATATGATCAAGCATCGCACGCTCCCTCTACCATCGAGATTGGTGTTAAACCTAAATAATTGTTATTTGGTGTTTGCGTTGAGCATAGACGTGATTGGATTAAGTCTATCGCAATACGGTTATTCATTTAAGGAGAATAATGGTTACTCTGTTTATTTGAATAATACCTTCAATGGTCTTGCACCTAAAATGAATGGTTTATTGAATCTCGATCGTAGTGATACACATGTTCATGCCAAAAGATATAAGATAGTACCACCTACTTGTGGCACTGCCACGTAAGTCATATCGGTATAAAACGCATGAAGAAGCTCCATGTTGATGGATCTTTGGACTCACTCATTTTTGAAAGGTTTGAGACATGCGAACCATGTCTATTGGTGTATATGCATAAAGAAACTCCATGCAAATGGACCGTTTGGACTCACTTGATTTTGAATCACTTGAGACATGCAAATCATACCACATGGGCAAGATGACTGAAAGCCTCGTTTTCAGTAAAATGGAACTAGAAAGCAACTTGTTGGAAGTAATACATTTTGATGTGTGCAGTCCAATGAGTGTTGAGGCATGTAGTGGATATCGTTATGTTCTTACTTCACAGATGATTTGAGTAGATGTTGAGTATATTTACTTGATGAATCACGAGTCTGAATTATTGAAAGGTTCAAGAAATTTCAGGGTGAAGTTGAAAGATCGTCGTGACAAGAGGATAGAAGATCTATGATATGATCATAGAGATGAATATCTTAATTACGAGTTTGGCACAGAATTAAGACATTGTGGATATTGTTTCACAACTAATACAGCCTGGAACACCATAGTGTGATGGTGTGTCCGAACATCATAACTGCACCCTATTGGATATGATGCATACCATGATGTCTCTTATCGAATTGCCACGATAGTTTATGGGTTAGGCATTAGAGACAACCACATTCACTTTAAAAGGGGCACCACGTAATTCCGATGAGATAACACCGTGTGAACTATGGTTTAGAGAAACCTAAGCTGTCATTTCTTAAAAGTTTGGGGCTGCGACGCTTATGTGAAAAAGTTTCAGGCTAATAAGCTCGAACCCAAAGAGGATAAATGCATCTTCATAGGACACCCAAAACAGTTGGGTATACCTCCTGTCTCAGATCCAAAAGCAATAAGGGATTGTTTCTAGAATCGGGTCCTTTCTCGAGGAAAAGTTTCTCTCGAAAGAATTGAGTGGGAGGATGGTGGAGACTTGATGAGGTTATTGAACCGTTACTTCAACTAGTGTATAGCAGGGCACAAGGAGTTGTTCCTGTGGCACCTACACCAATTGAAGTGGAAGCTTATGATATTGATCATGAAACTTCGGATCAAGTCACTACCAAACCTCGTGAGATGACAAGGATGCGTGCTACTTCAGAGTGGTACGTAATCCTGTCTTGGAAGTCATGTTGCTAGACAACAATGAACCTGCGAGCTATGGAGAAGCGGTGGTGGGCCTGGATTCCGATAAATGGCTCGAGGCCATATAATCCGAGAGAGGATCCATATATGAAAACAAAGTGTAGACTTTGGCAGAACAGCTCGATGGTCACAAGGCTGTTGAGTACAGATGGACTTTAAAAGGAAGACGGACAATGATGGTAAGTATCACCATTAAGAAAGCTCGACTTGTCGTTAAGATGTTTTCTGACAAGATCAAGGAGTTGACTACGATGAGACTTTCTCACTCGTAGCGATGATAAGAGTCTGTTGGAATTATATTAGCGATTACTGCATTATTTATGAAATCTTGCAGATAGGATGTCAAAACATTGTTTCCTCGATGATTTTCTTGAGGAAAGGTTGTATGTGATACAACCGGAAGGTTTTGTCAATCCTGAAAGATGCTAATAAGTATGCAAAGCTCCAGCAATCCTTCTAAGGAATGGAGTAAGCATCTCGGAGTTGGAATGTATGCTTTGATGGGATGATCAAAGATTTTGGTGTATACAAAGTTTATGAGAAACTTGTATTTCCAAAGAAGTGAGTGGGAGCACTATAGAATTTCTGATGAGTATATGTTGTTGACATATTGTTGATCATAAATGACGTAGAATTTCTGGAAAGCATATAGGGTTATTTGGAAAGTTTTTTTCAATGGAAAGCCTGGATTAAGCTACTTGAACATTGAGCATCAAGATCTATGAGGATAGATCAAAACGCTCAATAGTACTTTCAAATGAGCACATACCTTGACGTGATCTTGAAGGTGTTCAAGATGGATCAATCAAAGAAGGAGTTCTTGCCTGAGTTGTAAGGTATGAAGTTAAGACTTAAAGCTCGACCACGGCAGAATAGAGAGAAAGGAGGAAGGTCGTCCCCTATGCTTAAGACATAGGCTCTACAGTATGCTATGCTGTGTACGGACCTGAAGTGTGCCTTGCCATGAGTCAGTCAAGGGGTACAATAGTGATCCAAGAATGGATCACAGGACAGCGGTCAAAGTTATCCTTAGTAACTAGTGGACTAAGGAATTTTCTCGATTATGGAGTGGTAAAAGAGTTCGTCGTAAAGGGATACGCCGATGCAAACTTTGACACTAATCCAGATTATTCTGAGTAGTAAACTGGATTCGTATAGTAGAACAGTTATTTGGAATAGCTCCAAATAGAGCGTGGTAGCTGCATCTAGGAGATGACATAGAGATTTGTAAAGCACACACGGATCTGAAAGGTTCAGACCCATTGACTATAACCTCTCTCACAAGAATAACATGATCAAACCCAGAACTCATCAAGTGTCAATCACATGGTAATGTGAACTATATTATCGACTCTAGTAAACTCTTTGGGTGTTAGTCACATGGGGATGTGACCTTGAGTGTTAATCACATATCGATGTGAACTAGATTATTGACTCTAGTGCAAGTGGGAGACTGTTGGAAATATGCCCTAGAGGCAATAATAAATTGATTATTATTATATTTCCTTGTTCATGATAATCGTTTATTATCCATGCTAGAATTGTATTGATAGGAAACTCAGATACATGTGTGGATACATAGACAACACCATGTCCCTAGTAAGCCTCTAGTTGACTAGCTCGTTGATCAATAGATGGTTACGTTTTCCTGACCATGGACATTGGATGTCGTTGATAACGGGATCACATCATTAGGAGAATGATGTGATGGAAAAGATCCAATCCTAAGCCTAGCACAAAGATCATGTAGTTCGTATGCTAAAGCTTTTCTAATGTCAAGTATCATTTCCTTGGACCATGAGATTGTGCAACTCTCGGATACCGTAGGAGTGCTTTGGGTGTGCCAAACGTCACAACATAACTGGGTGACTATAAAGGTGCACTACGGGTATCTCCGAAAGTGTCTGTTGGGTTGGCACGAATCGAGACTGGGATTTGTCACTCCGTGTGACGGAGAGGTATCTCTGGGCCCACTCGGTAGGACATCATCATAATGTGCACAATGTGATCAAGGAGTTGATCATGGGATGATGTGTTACAGAACGAGTAAAGAGACTTGCCGGTAACGAGATTGAACAAGGTATCGGGATACCGACGATCGGATCTCGGGCAAGTACAATACCGCTAGACAAAGGGAATTGTATACGGGATTGATTAAGTCCTTGACATCGTGGTTCATCCGATGAGATCATCGTGGAACATGTGGCAGCCAACATGGGTATCCAGATCCCGCTGTTGGTTATTGGCCGGAGAACGTCTCGGTCATGTCTGCATGTCACCCGAACCCGTAGGGTCTACACACTTAAGGTTCGATGACGCTAGGGTTATAAAGGAAGTTTGTATGTGGTTACCGAATGTTGTTCGTAGTCCCGGATGAGATCCCGGACGTCACGAGGAGTTCCGGAATGGTCCGGAGGTAAAGATTTATATATGGGAAGTCCTATTTTGGTCACAGGAAAAGTTTCGGGGTTTATCGGTAACGTACCGGGACCACCGGGAGGGTCCCGGGGGTCCACCAAGTGGGGCCAGCAGCCCCGGAGGGCTTCATGGGCCAAGTGTGGAAGGGGACCAGCCCCAGGTGGGCTGGTGCGCCCCCCCACAAGGGCCCAAGGCGCAAGGGAGAGGAGAAGGGGGCAAACCCTAGGGCAGATGGGCCCTAAGGCCCATCCTAGCGCGCCTCCCTCTCCCCCTCCCCCTTGGCCGCCCCCTTAGATGGGATCTAGGCTGGCCGCCACCCCTAGGGGTCGAAACCCTAAAGGGGACGCAGCCCCTCCCCTTCCCCTATATATAGTTGAGGTTTGGGCTGCTCATAACACGCGATTTGATCTCTCTCGTTGGTGCAGCCCTACATCTCTCCTTCCTCCTCACTCGTGGTGCTTGGCGAAGCCCTGCAGGATTGCCACGCTCCTCCACCACCACCACGCCGTTGTGCTGCTGTTGGATGGAGTCTTCCTCAACCTCTCCCTCTCTCCTTGCTGGATCAAGGCGTGGGAGACATCGTCGGGCTGTACGTGTGTTGAACGCGGAGGTGCCGTCCGTTCGGCACTAGGATCTCCGGTGATTTGGATCACGACGAGTACGACTCCATCAACCCCGTTCTCTTGAACGCTTCCGCTTAGCGATCTACAAGGGTATGTAGATGCACTCTCCTTCCCCTCGTTGCTAGTCTCTCCATAGATAGATCTTGGTGACACGTAGGAAAATTTTGAATTTCTGCTACGTTCCCTAACAGTGGCATCATGAGCTAGGTCTATTGCGTAGATTCTATGCACGAGTAGAACACAAATTAGTTGTGGGCATTGATTTTGTTCAATATGCTTACCGTTACTAGTCCAATCTTGATTCGGCGGCATTGTGGGATGAAGCGGCCCGGACCAACCTTACACGTACGCTTACGTGAGACCGGTTCCACCGACAAACATGCACTAGTTGCATAAGGTGGCTGGCGGGTGTCTGTCTCTCCCACTTTAGTCGGATCGGATTCGATGAAAAGGGTCCTTATGAAGGGTAAATATCAATTGGCATATCACGTTGTGGTTTTTGCGTAGGTAAGAAACGTTCTTGCTAGAAACCCATAGTAGCCACGTAAAACATGCAAATAACAATTAGAGGACGTCTAACTTGTTTTTGCAGGGTATGCTATCTGATGTGATATGGCCAAAAGGATGTGATGAATGATATATGTGATGTATGAGATTGATCATGTTCTTGTAATAGGAATCACGACTTGCATATCGATGAGTATGACAACCGGCAGGAGCCATAGGAGTTGTCTTAATTTATTTATGACCTGCGTGTCAACATAAACGTCATGTAATTACTTTACTTTATTGCTAACCGTTAGCTGTAGTAGTAGAAGTAATAGTTGACGAGACAACTTCAAGAAGACACGATGATGGAGATCATGATGATGGAGATCATGGTGTCATGCCGGTGACGATGATGATCATGGAGCCCCGAAGATGGAGATCAAAAGGAGCAATATGATATTGGCCATATCATGTCACTATTTGATTGCATGTGATGTTTATCATGTTTATACATCTTATTTTCTTAGAACGACGGTAGTAAATAAGATGATCCCTCATTAAAATTTCAAGAAAGTGTTCCCCTTAACTGTGCACCGTTGCGATAGTTCGTTGTTTCAAAGCACCACGTGATGATCGGGTGTTAGACTCTAACGTTCACATACAACGGGTGTAAGACAGATTTACACACGCGAAACACTTAGGTTGACTTGACGAGCCTAGCATGTACAGACATGGCCTCGGAACACAGAAGACCGAAAGGTCGAGCATGGGTCGTATAGAAGATACGATCAACATGAAGATGTTCACCGATGTTGACTAGTCCGTCTCACGTGATGATAGGACACGGCCTAGTTGAATCGGATCATGTAATCGCTTAGATGACTAGAGGGATGTCTATCTGAGTGGGAGTTCATAAGATGAACTTAATTATCCTGAACATAGTCAAAAGGTCTTCGCAAATTATGTCGTAGCTCGCGCTTCAATTCTACTCTTTAGATATGTTCCTAGAGAAAATTTAGTTGAAAGTTGATAGTAGCAATTATGCGGACTAGGTCCGTAAAACTGAGGATTGTCCTCATTGCTTCATAGAAGGCTTATGTCCTTAATGCACCGCTCAGTGTGCTGAACCTCGAACGTCGTCTGTGGATGTTACGAACATCTGACATACACGTTTTGATGACTACATGATAGTTCAGTGCGTAATGCTAAATGGTTTGGAATTGAGGCACTGAAGACATTTTGAAACGTCGCGAAACATATGAGATGTTTCGAGGGCTGAAATTGGGATTTCGGGCTCGTGCCCACGTCAAGAGGTATAAGACCTCCGACGATTTTCTTAGCCTACAAAGTAAGGGAGAAAAGCTCAATTGTTGAGCTTGTGCTCAGATTGTCTGAGTACAACAATCATTTGAATCGAGTGGGAGTTGATCTTCCAGATGAGATAGTGATGTTTCTCCGAAGTCATTACCACCAAGCTGCTAGAGCTTCGTGATGAACTATACATCAGGGACATACATGATGATCCTTGAGATATTTGCGATGTTTGACACCGCAAAAGTAGAAGTCAAGAAGGAGCATCAATTGTTGATGGTTGGTGAAACCACTAGTTTTAAGAAGGGCAAGGGCAAGAAGGGATACTTCATGAAAAGGCAATTCAGCTGCTGCTCTAGTGAAGAAACCCAAGGTTCTACCCAAACCCGAGACTAAGTGCTTCTGTAATAAGGGAAACAGCCACTGTAGCAGAATTACCCTAGATACTTGGTAGATGAGAAGGCTGGCAAGGTCGATAGAAGTATATTGGACATACATTGTGTTGATGTGTACTTTACTAGTACTCCTAGTAGCACCAGGGTATTAGATACCGGTTCGGTTGCTAAGTGTTAGTAACTCAAAATAAAAGCTACGGAACAAACGGAGACTAGCTAAAGGAGAGCTAACGATATGTGTTGGAAGTGTTTCCAATGTTGATATGATCAAGCATCGCACGCTCCCTCTACCATCGAGATTGGTGTTAAACCTAAATAATTGTTATTTGGTGTTTGCGTTGAGCATAGACGTGATTGGATTAAGTCTATCGCAATACGGTTATTCATTTAAGGAGAATAATGGTTACTCTGTTTATTTGAATAATACCTTCAATGGTCTTGCACCTAAAATGAATGGTTTATTGAATCTCGATCGTAGTGATACACATGTTCATGCCAAAAGATATAAGATAGTACCACCTACTTGTGGCACTGCCACGTAAGTCATATCGGTATAAAACGCATGAAGAAGCTCCATGTTGATGGATCTTTGGACTCACTCATTTTTGAAAGGTTTGAGACATGCGAACCATGTCTATTGGTGTATATGCATAAAGAAACTCCATGCAAATGGACCGTTTGGACTCACTTGATTTTGAATCACTTGAGACATGCAAATCATACCACATGGGCAAGATGACTGAAAGCCTCGTTTTCAGTAAAATGGAACTAGAAAGCAACTTGTTGGAAGTAATACATTTTGATGTGTGCAGTCCAATGAGTGTTGAGGCATGTAGTGGATATCGTTATGTTCTTACTTCACAGATGATTTGAGTAGATGTTGAGTATATTTACTTGATGAATCACGAGTCTGAATTATTGAAAGGTTCAAGAAATTTCAGGGTGAAGTTGAAAGATCGTCGTGACAAGAGGATAGAAGATCTATGATATGATCATAGAGATGAATATCTTAATTACGAGTTTGGCACAGAATTAAGACATTGTGGATATTGTTTCACAACTAATACAGCCTGGAACACCATAGTGTGATGGTGTGTCCGAACATCATAACTGCACCCTATTGGATATGATGCATACCATGATGTCTCTTATCGAATTGCCACGATAGTTTATGGGTTAGGCATTAGAGACAACCACATTCACTTTAAAAGGGGCACCACGTAATTCCGATGAGATAACACCGTGTGAACTATGGTTTAGAGAAACCTAAGCTGTCATTTCTTAAAAGTTTGGGGCTGCGACGCTTATGTGAAAAAGTTTCAGGCTAATAAGCTCGAACCCAAAGAGGATAAATGCATCTTCATAGGACACCCAAAACAGTTGGGTATACCTCCTGTCTCAGATCCAAAAGCAATAAGGGATTGTTTCTAGAATCGGGTCCTTTCTCGAGGAAAAGTTTCTCTCGAAAGAATTGAGTGGGAGGATGGTGGAGACTTGATGAGGTTATTGAACCGTTACTTCAACTAGTGTATAGCAGGGCACAAAGAGTTGTTCCTGTGGCACCTACACCAATTGAAGTGGAAGCTTATGATATTGATCATGAAACTTCGGATCAAGTCACTACCAAACCTCGTGAGATGACAAGGATGCGTGCTACTTCAGAGTGGTACGTAATCCTGTCTTGGAAGTCATGTTGCTAGACAACAATGAACCTGCGAGCTATGGAGAAGCGGTGGTGGGCCTGGATTCCGATAAATGGCTCGAGGCCATATAATCCGAGAGAGGATCCATATATGAAAACAAAGTGTAGACTTTGGCAGAACAGCTCGATGGTCACAAGGCTGTTGAGTACAGATGGACTTTAAAAGGAAGACGGACAATGATGGTAAGTATCACCATTAAGAAAGCTCGACTTGTCGTTAAGATGTTTTCTGACAAGATCAAGGAGTTGACTACGATGAGACTTTCTCACTCGTAGCGATGCTAAGAGTCTGTTGGAATTATATTAGCGATTACTGCATTATTTATGAAATCTTGCAGATAGGATGTCAAAACATTGTTTCCTCGATGATTTTCTTGAGGAAAGGTTGTATGTGATACAACCGGAAGGTTTTGTCAATCCTGAAAGATGCTAATAAGTATGCAAAGCTCCAGCAATCCTTCTAAGGAATGGAGTAAGCATCTCGGAGTTGGAATGTATGCTTTGATGGGATGATCAAAGATTTTGGTGTATACAAAGTTTATGAGAAACTTGTATTTCCAAAGAAGTGAGTGGGAGCACTATAGAATTTCTGATGAGTATATGTTGTTGACATATTGTTGATCATAAATGACGTAGAATTTCTGGAAAGCATATAGGGTTATTTGGAAAGTTTTTTTCAATGGAAAGCCTGGATTAAGCTACTTGAACATTGAGCATCAAGATCTATGAGGATAGATCAAAACGCTCAATAGTACTTTCAAATGAGCACATACCTTGACGTGATCTTGAAGGTGTTCAAGATGGATCAATCAAAGAAGGAGTTCTTGCCTGAGTTGTAAGGTATGAAGTTAAGACTTAAAGCTCGACCATGGCAGAATAGAGAGAAAGGACGAAGGTCGTCCCCTATGCTTAAGACCCTATCACTAGCAAACATCACCGAGTGCCCATTCCGCCCGAGTTCAACGGACGCTTCTTTAACGCGACAGTGCTTTGTGCTGCTAGCGACCAGGGCCATGTGCACGGCAGCTGCCACTTATGCCCCTTCAAGGTGGTCTTGGTGTCCTACAGAGAGAATAAGCACCCCTATGCATGCGTTTACTCCTCGGAGACTGCCACATGGGGCAATGTCATCTCAACAGTAGCTTCAGATGATACAACATTTGGTCCTTATTGTAGCACCCTTGTAGATAATGTCCTTTACTGGCCAGCTAAGAAAAAAGGAGATGACATAGTTGAGTTTGATTTGGGCACGCAGAACCTTAATGTTATCAAGGGGCCTCCAGGTATGAATATGAATGATTTCGACAACTTTCATATCATTGACGCAGAGGATGGCGCCGTTGGTCTTGTCGCTTTGTCTCGCCAGCTTAACCTTCAAATGTGGCGGAGGAGGGTCGATTGTCGGGGTGTTACCACATGGTTGTTGCAGAAGACTGTTTCATTGGGTGAACTTCTTAAGATCCATTCTTGGACTATGAGAAGGATTGAACCGCTCAAAGTGGTGGGTTATGATGAGGATACCGATGTAATCTTTTTAGAGAGTCACGATGGTGTGTATATGGTGTAGGGTAACGTAGTAATTTCAAAAAAATTCCTACGCACACTCAAGATCATGGTGATGCATAGCAACGAGGGGAGAGTATGATCTACGTACCCTTGTAGATCGCAACGGAAGCGTTGACACAACGTAGAGGAAGTAGTCGTACGTCTTCTTCCCGATCCGACCGATCCAAGCACCGTTACTCCGGCACCTCCGAGTTCTTAGCACACGTTCAGCTCGATGACGATCCTCGGGCTCCGATCCAGCAAAGCGTCGAGGAAGAGTTCCGTCAGCACGATGGCGTGGTGACGATCTTGATGTTTCACCGACACAGGGCTTCGCCTAAGCACTACAACGGTATGACCGAGGTGGAATTTGGTGGCAGGGGGCACCGCACACGGCTAAGGAACGATCAACAATAATCAATTGTGTGTCTAGAGGTGCCCCCTGCCCCCGTATATAAAGGGGCCAAGGGGGAGGGGTGCGTCCAGCCATATGGTGCGCCAGGAGGAGTCCTACTCCTACCGGGAGTAGGACTCCCCCCGCCCAATCCTATTCCAATTAGGACTCCCAAGAGGGGGAAAGAGAGAGGGGTTGGCCGACCACCTTCCCTAGTCCTAATAGGACTAGGGGAAGGGGGGAGGCGCGCAGCCCATGGGGCAGCCCTTTCACCTTTCCACCAAGGCCCATGTTGGCCCATTTGCATTCCGGGGGGTTCCGGTAACCTCCCGGTAATCCGGTAAAATTCCCGATTTCACCCGGAACACTTCCGATGTCCAAATATAGGCTTCCAATATATCAATCTTTATGTCTCGACCATTTCAAGACTCCTCGTCATGTCCGTGATCACATCCGGGATTCCGAACAACCTTCGGTACATCAAAATGCATAAACTCATAATAACTGTCATCGTAACGTTAAGCGTGCGGACCCTACGGTTCGAGAACAATGTAGACATGACCGAGACACGTCTCCAGTCAATAACCAATAGCGGGACCTGGATGCCCATATTGGCTCCTACATATTCTACGAAGATCTTTATCGGTCAGACCGCATAACAACATACGTTGTTCCCTTTGTCATCGGTATGTTACTTCTCCGAGATTCGATCGTCGGTATCCAATACCTAGTTCAATCTCGCTACCGGCAAGTCTCTTTACTCGTTCCGTAATACATCATCCCACAAATAACTCATTACTTGCAATGCTTGCAAGGCTTAAGTGATGTGCATTACCGAGAGGGCCCAGAGATACCTCTCCGACAATCAGAGTGACAAATCCTAATCTCGAAATACGCCAACCCAACATCTACCTTTGGAGACACCTGTAGTACTCCTTTATAATCACCCAGTTACGTTGTGACGTTTGGTAGTACCCAAAGTGTTCCTCCGGCAAACGGGAGTTGCATAATCTCATAGTCATAGGAACATGTATAAGTCATGAAGAAAGCAATAGCAACATACTAAACGATCGGGTGCTAAGCTAATGGAATGGGTCATGTCAATCAGATCATTCAACTAATGATGTGACCTCGTTAATCAAATAACAACTCTTTTGTCCATGGTTAGGAAACATAACCATCTTTGATTAACGAGCTAGTCAAGTAGAGGCATACTAGTGACACTCTGTTTGTCTATGTATTCACACATGTATTATGTTTCCGGTTAATACAATTCTAGCATGAATAATAAACATTTATCATGATATAAGGAAATAAATAATAACTTTATTATTGCCTCTAGGGCATATTTCCTTCATATGGTTCACCAAAGTCAATGCAAGCCAGGAAACTTAATGGAATCAGCTCTACATATTACTGCTATACTTTAGCGAGTCTCTATCTACTAGGTGGTTGATCATCCTTGGTCTTTATATCTTAGAATGAACACAGCCTATTTTATGTTCTGTACATGATTTCTCGCGTACAGTTCTTGTAATTATTAAATGTTCGCTTATAGCTTGAACTTACCAAGCAATTTCCTTGTAAACATTTTTTTTCTCAATTTTTATACGCAAAAATAAATTCCCTTTCTTTCCTTGAAATCTATTTATTTAAAAAAGAATACCCAATATCATATTTGTTTCTCGTGTTTGTTGTTTTGGCATAGTATTGGCTGGTTGACATGATGAGGATTGAATTCGCATGAGGAAATGTATAGGTTCATTTGTCTTACAAACTAAATTCTCCATTATGAGTTAGCTAAGTATATTCCTTCTATGAATATGCCTGGCATGCTACAACAAACGTGGTTTTGTTTTACCTATTGCTAGTATGGAGACTAACTTATCCATTCGTCTTCTCTTATCTATAGAAATAAGTCATATAAGTGAATTATCTTGCTCAACATGTATTTGTCAGCTCATTTTTTGAACTGTTTCATGTTGCCTTCTCATATCCATTTGTCTTTATTGTGGGATTGTTGTTAATTGTTGGAGTTCTTATGCTTCTAGACACAACCATTGCCAGTGGAACCAATGGAGTTGAAATATTAGGATGACTGTGTGGTTTGATGTGCTAATGTGCGGAAATAGTTCAAGTGGTAAGATCTTGTAAAGATAGTATGTGAGATTGATACTGTTTGATCTTGACTTTGGATAATATTCATGGCTGCCAGTATATATGGGTAGTATGCACTCTCAATCTAGTGCCCATTCGGCTATGGGGATTGCACTGCACATGCTAATAACATGGACAAACAGTTAAAATGAAGGTGATGCCAAGTAAAAAATGACTTTATGTTGTATCATAAGTGAATTATGCAGACCTTCGACATGTTGTATGTCCATAGTTCTCCATTGTTTTGGACGTTTCACATTCTACAAGTTCAAAGAAATGTAAAAGGTTGAAGGGTTTATTTTGTTGTCATTGTATATAGCAAGAAATATGATATAGCTCTTGGTTTTTTGAGGGTGTATGATATAACTCTTCTTTATGCATATGCTATGTTATTGAGCTGACCATGGGTTTGTACACGTCTTGTTCATACATAGGTGTATCTTTATCATACACCCTTAAAAAACATTTGTACATTTTGGCTCAAGGCATTAATTAGTTGTATCGTGACCGGTTATATAGCTTAACGGTCTTCCGATGATGATTAAGTCCCCAACATCAGAATTTGTGCTCGGCTATGCTCATCTAATAACTTTGTTTTGTTTCATCAACCCGAGATGCTTCACATGATTTGTCTGAAGAATCCGTCCCTCGTGTCAACCAGATTTATCCATCCTGGTCCTGGTCCTGGTTTTGTTACCCAAAATTCACCGCTCGTATGCTTAATAGGATGAACTACATCAGAGACACACATAGACATATTGGTTCTGAATCTTCCTGAAAGACAATGCTTGTACCAAATCTAAATAAACAGTCGGATGATATTACTTTCAGACATATTTCTAGGTCAGATAATGGCACATCCCTTATTCATTTATTCATTTATTAAGTCGCAACAAGAGGAATTTAATTACAAGGGAAATTGGAGTTGCCAACACAAAAGTCTGAGCAATAACAATAGACACAGAGCAGCACGAGCCGAAGCAAAATATCACTTACCAGATGAAGTACCAACAGAATGTAGCCCGAAATTGATTGAAAAAATAGAAATTTAAGTTATCAATTACAGTAGCAAGAACAAAAGAGCCAGAAGCAGTTCAGATTGATGTGGTCGGTCTTTGCAGATTGACGACTGCAAATAAATTAGACTGAGATGTATGATGAGGTCATCAAAGTCTTGTTGTAAGGATGTTGGATGTAAATTCGTATGTTTTTTTTTGAGAATATAATCCAATCCTATGTTGGATCCTGAGTTCATTTTTTTTTGTCAGATAAGGATCATGGGTTCATGAGAACGAGCAAATGAACGGGGGCCCAACACTTCTTTACTTTGTGCAATCAGGACCCAAGCCCAACAAATGCTTTCTACGAACAATTAATTAGGAGCGAACTCAACCCGTTGCTAGCCTGCTACCACGACGTCCATCCTGGCTAGGTCTTCTTGGCGGCCGCGGATGAACACCGCCCTGGATGCCGCCGGAGCGGCCCTCGCCTCCATACATAGGATAACTTTCTGGTTCGATATGCTGAAATGGTTTACCAGGTAAAAAGATCCTTTGAATATACTTTTGAACATTATCATGCTCCAGCCATTTTTTAGCAGATATGAAATAGGTCTTCTTTTATGTTGCTGAGTTGACCACGACTTTGTTCACACGTTTTTTTCCATAGATCAAAAGAATCACGCGCCATTCCATTTATTAAAATGAAACGCCAATAACATCATTCTTTTAAGCACCCGCAACTGCCTTAGTAGGCAGAACAACTCAGCAGACCAAATTCAGTTTAGCACAACACAAAAAGGCTCAGCAAAACTGAACGGATATTACACTCCTGAGATGACAGCTGCACTTCTTAAATAGAAGCTGCCAAGCTTTTCTTCGGAACAACAGCTTGAGCTTGGTCCTGGACCCCATTGCCTCCAGCGCTCAGGTCCTAGCAGACCGACAGTCCATTGCTTCTTCACTCTGCACATAGCCAGCCACAGAGTTTCCATTGCCTTGTCTTCCATGAGTAGGAGACACTACACCAGTGTTGTGAGCATAGTTTGTGAAATTTGAACTGTTTGATTCTCTCTATGAAAATTTTTTATGATGCTGCTAGAAGGAGGACACGAGAGGGCCGGCCGGGGGCCTTTTTGCCCACGGCCGGGCAAGAGGGAAGTGATTTCCTTTTTAATTCTTGCTTGATTAGATTGAAACGTCTCATCCCCTTATATAGAGAGGTTTATTTGACCCCTAAGCAAGCGACCCTTATCTCTAATTAACCCTAACACTAACAGGCTATACCACCAGCCCAGGCCCATAGACCCATTACGTACTCTAACAGATATTCCTAGGAGATATAGCCAGTAATATGATGATATACATCTTTTTCTTAGCGGGTATGATATAGGTCTTCTTTATGTTGCTGAGTTGATCATGAGTTTGTACACAAGTTTTTTCATAGATCAAAAGGCTCATACACCGTTCCATTAATTAAAATGAAACGTCAGTAACAACATTCTTTTAAGCGCCCGCAACTGCCTTAGCAGGCAGAACAACTCAGCAGAACAAATTCAGTTTAACACGGCACAAAAAAGGCTCAGCAAAACTGAATCGATATTACGCTCCTGAGATAACAGCTACGCTTCTTAAATAGCAGCTGTAAGCTTTTCTTCAGAACAACATCTTGAGCATGGTCCTGGACCCCATTGCCTCCGGCGTCCCAGGTCCTAGTAGACCGACAGCCCATCAGTTCTTCACGCTGCACAGAGCCAGCCAGGGAGTTTCCCTCGCCTTGTCTTCCGTGAGTAGGAGACACTACACTAGTGTTCTGAACATAGTTTGTGAAATTTTAACTGTTTGATTCTCTCTTTGGAAAATATCTGGCAGCCAATCTGGGCATGCACCCTCAACTACTAACCATTTGGCTATTGGGATTCACACATACTAATAGTAATTCTTACACGCATAGCTGATCATGAGTTTGTACATGCATCTTGTTCATATATACCATGTTACATAGGTGCTTCTGTTATATTTTATCTTTATTTATACTGGGTTACGTGGAGATTAACGCTTTTGTGTTCTCCAGGGCGAGGGAGGGGCTGCTACAGTTTTTTATGATCAATGAGTTTGTCGTGCATCAACGGCAGTGTTATGTTATCTGAAAAAACTTACTAAGTGTGCGCTTTAGTCTAGCTGACTTTCTAATGCAGCAAGATGCTTTTGAATACCCTTGTATTATTTGAAGTCAAGATTTTCTCGTCTGTTGCTTTATGCACATGCTTGTGCGTGGCAGCTATTCTCTTTAGCAATGACAATTTCAGCCTCGTGTATCAGCAAAACGTGTGTGTTTGAGTGTGCTTCTCAGCTGTGGTTTGGAAAGCATTCGAGTGCTGTCGATCTAATGTGATCATGATCCACCCCTGCTCCCTCTTTTTTTATTTGCCTTGAGACTAGTAGCAGGAAATTAATGAGCAAGAGAAGTGCAGTGCTGAAGGAAATAAATGCTGCACTGTAGGATATTTGGTCTGAACTAACTGCATTCCAGGAAGTTGCTCTAGATATATACTCCCTCCGTTCCAAAATAGATGACTCAACTTTGTATAGTTAGTATAAAGTTGAGTCATCTATTTTAGAACGGAGGGAGTATTTTTCAAAGCAGGAAGTGCTGGATTGGCAAATTTCACAGGTTTATTGTTCCACATGTGTGATGCCACATGGGTTTCGATTCACTTTTGTTGTTTACATGACTGAAATTTTGTAGTGGTTCATACGAGACCGAGTGTTTGCAGGTGAAGACCGACAGCGAGTCTACAATCACAGTCGAAATTGCAGGAATTCTTAGCTGCTGTAATTCCCTGCTGTCCACTGAGACTGGCTGGGGTTGCTACTAGCAATGGTCGATATGAGGCCACACCAACACCACATGAGTTTTGGATGGATCTCAGCCACAATTCCTGACTGAAATCCCAAGTTATTCTCAGCTGGACTATGTTTGTATTGCATCTCGGATGGAATTCCAAGTCTTTGCAATGCTTATATGACTGGACATGATGGAAGTTTTTGTTTTGTTTGCAACTTACCCTGAGACTGACGCTGGTACACTGATGTCCAGTGAATTTGCAATGGAAGGACTCGTCAGTTTTGCAGCAATTTACTTGATGTCGATGATACTCGGCCGGGAATTCTCTGCTGAAGATGAGGGACACATGTCAGTTTAGTCTGCAGCTGTACTGGTACTCGGAAGAACACGTACTGTAGGAGCAGTTTTTTGCTGGATTTCCAAGTCATTTGAATGTTTTCTTTTTGTTGCGAAAGTATTTGAATGTTATTTATATGGACGAAATTAACGCAGATTAAATCGGAATGTGGTAGCAATTTGTTCTCGGTCTACAAGTCGTTGTGATGTTTACATGTCTAAAAACATTGCTGTAGAAATTGTGATGACAAAGACTGGGCTTTCCTTTCCCTGAGAGCGAAGTGCCCTGGGAACGAGGTTTGCTGCTGCTGTCCAGTCATCTTTAGTGGTTAATATGAGCCACAGGACTTGTCGTCCTCGCAACGGCTGCTTACCAGGCACGAGGTAATTGCCTGCACTCGTTCATACTATTTCCAGTCAATTATTGCTGTAGAAATTGTGATGACAAAGACTGGACTTGATTACTGCAATCGTTATTGCAGGAACGCGTACGGCAGGAGGTTGCATTCTTGGCTTGTAGGGCAGTTTTCTGCTGAACTTTGAAGTAATATGAATGATTTTTATACTGCTGAAATTACCGCCGATTAAGTCGGAATGCGTGTGACAGCAAGAAAACCAACTTAAATTTTCTTACCCTGAGCTGAGGGTGAGGTGTCTGCTGCTGTCCACTACTTTGGTCCATATGCGACACTGGACTGCAGGTACACACTCACATTCATGGTTACAAGAACTTAACCTTAGCAAAAAGATAAAAGTGTAAACACCGCCGTCCACACAAATTCCTCTGCAATCATCATGGTCCCAAGCTTTTAATCAGTCACAAGGGTTCATACTCTTTTTTTCCGGGAAATAGGATTTCATTCATCAAGTGATGTGGTGATAATCAGCGGCAATCATCAGCGGCTGAAGAAAACAGAGTACTCTGCATTTTTTACATGATGCCTTTTGTGTGTGTCCACCTAAAGTTTATTACATTTCTTCAACCCTGTATTCATGCTAACAATATTTTAATGCCAAGTGCAAATGTACTGATGTACTCGAATAGTATGTGTGTTTCACGAAGATAATTACGTTTCAATTAACAGTTGGAGATCAACATCCTCTAACTGCTAAATATTATTACATCTTTCCACATAAAACTTCACATGACTGGGAAAACATAATAGTAGGTTATTTCGTAAGACTTGAGACATTAAATCACACACACACATATATACTACTCATCCTCCTCCAAGATCTCAGTCAGCTCGGATAACAAAGGGTACGAATCTGGAACAACAGTGTGCACGTCATCGCAGAAGAATGGCCTGGAAGGCATCTGCAGGCCATCAAAGCCACCTTCCAACATGTCTATGACCTCGCTCATCGTTGGCCTGTCATGTGACTTCATCTGAATGCACCATAATCCAACGATGCACAGCTTCCTCTCCAACTCATGCATACCAGCAACTGGAGATATCGCATCCACCACTGGAGCAGATAGTTTGTCATACACCCATGATGGGTAGTAAGACTGGCTTGAGTTCGCCGCATTTGGATCAGCATTCCTTCTTCCTCCAGCCATCTCCAGCAACAACATCCCAAAGCTGTAAACATCTGACTTGCTTGATATGGCACCGAAGCTCCGGGATATCATCTCCGGAGCTATGTACCCAACAGTCCCACGTAAGGCATTAGATGGCACAAAACTGTTGTTCCTTGGGTAAAGTTTGGCAAGTCCAAAATCAGCAACTTTTGGGACAAAATTGCTGTCAAGAAGGATGTTGTGTGGCTTGATGTCGAAGTGCAGAATCTGCATCTCACACCCCTGATGCAGATAGTTGATCCCTCGGGCAATCCCCAAAGCAATCTCATTCAGTTTGTCCCAAGAAATACTCTTATCGGCTGAAAAGATGTACTTGTCAAGAGAACCTCCAGGCATGTATTCGTAAACAAGAGCCCTTCTCATTTCCTCTGAGCAGAACCCGACGAGACAGACCACATTGACATGGTGGATCCTGCCGATGGTGGAGACCTCACTGATGAAGTCTTCTCCGTTGCAGTTGGAGCTGCCCTCAAGCATCTTGACAGCGATATTGACATTGCCTGGGAGTAGCACGCCCTTGAAGACAGAGCCATAACCACCTTGGCCTAGCTTGTCTCTGAAGTGGCTTGTCACTGCAACAATGTCTGTGTAAGCGTACCTTGTTGGCCCAATCATTTGTTGCATCTGGAGGAACTTTTCAACCGCATCAATTGTGATCCTTGTCTTCCAGTACTTGTGGGCAAGGAAGATCAATACCGCTAGGGGTGCTAGCACGAACCTGCAAAGTACTGCATACAAAGAAGTTTACATATGGAATTGGCTGCGGTGAGGTTAATACACCACTTGTTTGCTGGAACAAAATAATTTATGTGATTTTGATGTACCAGCAATCCACTTCACAATCACCAGAGCAAATACTGGGGGCAGAACATGATGAAATGACTGATCATCACGAATCATGACCCTCATGTACAGAAGCATATTGTTACTATTTAAATTTACACCGAATATGCATGCCCAGAAACTGAAGTCCATAAGAAGGATGTCCATGGTCCAACTCTTCATGTTGTTGCCTGTATCACGATGTCGGCCGCTGCAAGAGCATTGCATGCATGGTACATAAAAGATATTAAGGGGGGGAGGGGGGAATAGGATTAGGTTTATACATGGGAGAAACGGATTAGGAAGTCCAAAAACTCACCGAAACGACCAGTCGATGCAGCTGTTGATTTGCCCAATAATGCTCAATGGAGGATCCAGCAGAGGGAATCGAACAGAGAATCCAAGCCTCAGGTGTTTTACAAAATCTTCATAATGGCCGAAATTGTAGTAGTTACCAGGACCCGGATCACTCAAAAGAAACATGGCCAGGTACCCGCAAGAAGGCGCTAAGTATTCAATAGACACAGTGTCAGTCACTATATAAACAAAAGAGTGGTTGTTGCTCAGGCAAGGGACCGGTGTGTAGGAATACTGATAAAATTCATTTGTTACTGGCACCGCCCGCGAGCAATTCACAAAGCTACCCACTGTCTGTGTATTAGGGAGCAATTCCCAGCTCTGGTCTTTGTCTGACCTTTGGATCCCGATGAAGTAAGGAAGCTGATCCCAGTGAGGAAGAGGACAGCTGCTGTTCATGTCCAAGTTGGCATCGATGACCCAGAAGGATGAATCGGTATAGTTGATCTCAGTGACAAAGTATGTCGCTGTGTTGATCTGAATTATAGCCTTGCTATCAGTACAAACCAGCTCATATGATTGAACACCGCACCTATGTGGATCCCCTTGCTGGCGGAATGGATGTGATATATTATGGAGATGTCCACAGGAGAAAGTATCGCAGTGGTGTCGCCCATGAACATCACCTCAGAGTACTGCAAGCACAACAAAGATTAACAAGGCTTGCAGGGTAGTACAAAGATGAAGTGAACTACAAATCGCCATGGCTTGCTCTGATAATTGTGGAAGAACTAAACCGAACCCAACTGTGCCCACTTACATAAACTTCATAACCCCCACCCAGTACAATTCCAAATTGCTTCCTCATTTTCACACTCACCTGTCACTGATGAGATATGAGTACGTCATGAGTGGACTGTGGCAAGTCTATAGTCACACTCAGACCACTAGAGCAGAGAAGATTTATGGTGACCAATTATTTCTTTGTTCGGATAGGTGTGTATTGCTGATGAGACTGACAGGAGTGGACTCCAGCCAGTCTACAATCACAATCCAACCACTAGAACACAACAAGAGGTTGCATTCAAACCAGGGATTCTTTTTAGGTATGGCTAATAGTACAGAGCCATTGGCGCTGCTACTTGCAATAAACGCTGATCACCTCTTTCATATACACAGACTTCCACAGTTGCTGTCTTGCTAGGCTTCATCTTCCTTCCGATTCCATCACCATTACAGTAGACAAAGATGAGTAGAACACTTTCTATAGCTGTCCTCCTGCTCTCTCTTCTGAGTCCTGCAACTGATATGGCCACGGCTTCGGCTTGGGATGACAAGGATTTCTTCAAACACTGTCCACCGTCCTGGTGCAGCAAAGATGGACCTGAAATCCGGTTCCCACTCCGGCTTGAATCTAGCAATTCATCATCATCATGTGGTGCAACATGCGCGAAGATAACATGCTCTGGTCAAGACACCATCCTGCTTCACCCACTTCTTGGCCCATGCAAAGTGACCGCCATAGATTATAGCCGTGCTGCCTTCAGCATCGTCCCACTCGTAGACTCCTGCCCGCTTCAAAAGCTCATCTCCATAAATCTAACAGCCATAGCTGATGTCGATCGTTGTGCACTATACGAGTCCACACCTGGAAAATTAGTACATTGTTCAAGTGTGTTTACACCAAGTGGCACTGCTGAATTTGCAGGTGGCATATATCCCAAGAATACTGCTGATAATATTTTCGGCCCAATCTCTTGCTTTAGCAACCAAAGTCAGTTTGCATATTTTGTGATGCCTCGCCTATACATGTATGTGCTTCCCTTGGACTGCAAGGTCATCTCACATGGCAACATTCCGATACCCAACCCATCAACATCCATGCATGACCCTACATTCAAGCAATTGGTGGAAACAATAACCAATTTTGCTGAAACAACTGCTACTTGGGAGAATGCTAATTGGGATAACTATGGAAGCATTCCCAGTAGTTGCACACGATGTGAACTTCAAGGGCGACCCTGCGCATTCAGCTCAAAAAGGCACCAAGTGTTCTGCATGGATAAGAGACCTCACGGTATGGCTTTTTCTTTTTATATTTAAGATTCACTAGCCAAACAATAGATGACTGTAGACCACCTTTATTATCTAATGTTCTGTAATTTTAGTACTTCAAAGCTCTGTAATTTTACATGTATACACACTACTACTTTCGGTTCTTTGAAGCTTCCATGAGATTTTCCATCAAATTATTTTTAGTGAAGTAGTATGAACTATTTGGGCACACTTAGCTTCAGTCTTCATCCTACACCTAGCCATTTCTCCCAAGTTCCATACAAAATCCAACAAACAATAGCAACCTAAAAAGAAAATGTGTTTGTTAATAAACCAGAGTTCAGTAACTGTGATTATTTAATTTGGAGCTTTTCATTGTCTAACACTTCATAGACATCCACAAATACGACACTAGTAAGGTTGCCAAGATCAGACACCTAGATAGAATTATTTTCATGTGGGTAGGATTGGAATGAAAAGATAGCATTACATCGTACCTCAGCCACAAAACATATTCTATAGTTAGTTGATTAGAACCCCAAATGGGATTTGAATCTTAAGGTTGTAACTATGATATAAGGGTAACAATCCTCACAACCATGGTTACGGGAACTGACTTCTGATGATATGTGTTTCCCAGCAGGAGTCTTGCTTTTAATGAAACAGCTGAATAAGAAGGTTATAATCATAGTACAGTCATTACTCACAAACTAAAATTCTACCGTATCCCATTCCCACCAAAGCCACACATTTCCCTCCTTGCAATGATTTTTCCTGGTACTGTTTGAAAAAGAGCCAAGTATTTCAGCCACCTCTTATAGCTATGACTTCCCCTGTTTGTCATGAAGTGAAATTCAGTTTTACTTACCAAACCTTCAACTGAATGCTATTTTATTTTTTGGTATTTGCAGGCTCACGTGTCAAAGTCATTGCAGGTACTGCTTCAATCAACGTGACCACACCTTTCAATTCATTCCAATAAAACTATAAAAAAACATCCAGAGCACACACTAATGTCTTAGTAATGGCTACCCTGACTCTTATTTCTCTAATCCTCATCACGATCAGCCAATCACTAAGAGATGGCTTTCTAGCCTGCAGTGTGATGATTTCCTACTTCTGTTTATGCAGCTACATCATCTGTAACCGCATTTATAGTTCTTTCGGTGATGGTGGCCACAACGATCTATCTGTCCTTGAAGTCAAGGTATAATGAAGAGATAAATATGAAGGTTGAAATGTTTCTCAAGGCATATGGCACATCGAAACCCACAAGGTACACTTTCCCTGAAGTTAAGAAGATAGCAAGACGATTCAAGGATAAACTAGGCCAGGGTGGATTTGGAAGTGTATACAAGGGAGAGCTATAAAATGGAGTTCCTGTGGCAGTCAAGATGCTAGAGAATTCTACAGGAGAGGGGGAGGAATTCATCAATGAAGTTGCAACCATTGGACTGATCCACCATGCAAATATCGTTCGCCTCTTAGGTTTTTGCTCCGAAGGAAGTAGACGGGCTCTTATTTACGAATATATGCCTAACGAGTCACTGGAGAAATACATATTCTCGCATATTTCCAATATTTCTCAACAGCTCCTTGCACCCAACAAAATGCTAGATATTGCTCTAGGCATTGCCCGAGGAATGGAATACCTGCATCAAGGGTGCAACCAGCGGATTCTCCACTTTGACATCAAGCCACACAACATCCTGCTGGACTACAACTTCAATCCAAAGATCTCAGACTTTGGCCTTGCCAAGCTGTGTGCAAGGGACCAAAGCATTGTTACGCTCACAGCAGCCAGAGGCACTATGGGATACATCGCACCGGAGCTATACTCTCGAAACTTTGGAGGGGTGTCATACAAGTCAGATGTGTACAGTTTTGGCATGCTGGTGTTGGAAATGGTGAGTGGAAGGAGGAACTCAGACCCAAGTGTTGAGATCCAGGACGAGGTATACCTCCCTGAGTGGATCTACGAGAAAGTGATTTCTTGGCAGGAATGGGAGCTTACTTTGGAAATGACAGCAGAAGACAAAGACAAGATTAGACAGCTGAGTATTGTGGGGCTGTGGTGCATCCAGTGGAACCCGAAGAACCGGCCGTCGATGACGAAGGTGGTAAACATGTTAACTGGGAGGCTGCAGAACCTGCAGATTCCACCAAAGCCCTTTGTGTCGTCTGACATTCGTCCTATGCCACACAACACGACGAACACATGAACATGCATTGTGTGTGTTTTTGTGTGTATCATTACACGCCTGAGGGAACTTATCTCGCATCTGCAGTAAACTGTAATTCCTTGGCACTAGCTTGGCCAATGTTCGATTACATACTGAACTACATGGGATTTTGCAGTACCGCTAACACTGCATCTGTATCTTACTACCATATTGTAATTCTATTAATTAGAAACACACGGCACTGGATTTTGCAGCCATTTCCTGGCAATGCTGTGATACTATGAATCTTAACCAGTCATTGATGTGATTTTATCCCCTTTCCGCCATAAATGATAGTACTACTGTAAGCTCTTTCTAATACAGAGATGCGCATATAGGCTGCTTATATTCTAGAAAAGGAGAGGAACTGCCATGATTACTTACTACTGGTAGAAACTCAGCATTCTTGTTCGGAAATCAAAAGAAGAGCAAAGGGGATTACTCAGCATGGCAGACTGCTTCCGCCGGAGTCCCTCGCCAGAGCAGATAGTTTCCGCGGGAGCCCCGATGAGACGCGAGCGAGGCGGTGTGCCGGAGTAGGACGAGGAGCTTGCCCAGCCGGCGGAGAATGTGAGCGGTAACTGGGCGAGCTCGACTGCGTCGCCGGCCGCCGGCAGCCGCCTAGGGTACAAACTGGCACCCGTTCCCCATTTGGATAAACCAGATTTTTTTTGTTTTTGGATAAAAGGATAAACAAGAGTAGGGCCTTTGTTGGGCCGCCCTATGGGCTGACCCATCTCATGCTAACAAACAGTACGAAGAATTGGGGAGCTCCTAGTCGGCGCCTTCTGCGCCAGTTAGCCTAACTGGCGCCTGCAGAAGTAGGATGGTGGGCTGATTCTTTGTTCGGCCCAAATTCTGGCGCGTTTGCACTGTTTCGGTGCTAGTTCACTGTTTCTTCTGTTTGGACTGTTTCAGCGCTAGTTCCTTATACTGTTTCCTTATACTGTTTACTTATATTGTTTCGTCAATATACTTTGAACTGGAAATTTCTATAAGATTTTGTTCGGTAGGAGAAAATGCGTGAACCAAAAAATGGTATGAATTTCCATAACAAAAAAAAATCTCCATAAATTCACAGAGTAGCTGCTGAATGAATTATTTCAGAATTTGGTAGTGGCTTGCACTAGTTTATTGGTTTGAAAGGAAATTTTATTCTAAGTAGTACAACTGAATTAAAAAAAACCAATAGCTTTCCATAGGTAAAATCATACTCGCATGGGGTGTATTACTTAGAACAACTACACTAGTGGAAGCCAGAAACAAGTTTAGGATGGCTCTTGTTGACCCTTGTTTCGATATTGAAATGTGAAGCTCGCCGAAAATATGATGTCATCCATTTTACACCTTCAAGTGGTCCTGAAAAATTCAAAAACAGAATATGTTTAGTTTCTTAATATAAAATATACATCTGAATATGGAATTGATCATGTGAAAAAAGTGTACTAGTTTTCAAAAACACACTTCTTTTAGAGTGTACCTTTCAGTTGTTCAGTCTATTGATTGTGCGAACTCCTTTTATTTGAAAGACCGGAAACCCTGGAGAATAAAAGCAGAAACAGATTGATTGAATTCTTGGTTTATATTTCCCTTAGTAACAAAGTTGCTTTAAGAGAAGTATGAAAATTGAAGGAGGTGTTTACAACTTACGTGGTTTTGAAGAAATGATCTCACGACTGGTAGTTGGACCTCGCTGTTTTGGTAGGTTGCAATCTCATACAAAAATATTTCGCGCATAGCTTGGAGATCAACCTGTTTTGCACAGTTGTGATTATCAACTGAATAATTTTTCCTCTATGAGATGAAATAATTGCAATTAGAATATGTTGTTTAGAAGATAAGAAACTCTTACAGTAGAGAATCCAAGACCTCCCATCCCACGATATGTTTTTAGTATTTGAAGAAGGAAAACACCTGTGTCGTACCTGCATTAATGAAATCAGGTTAGCTAGCATGTTAGAATAAAAAATCCAGTTAAAATAACATAATAATCCTTAACTTCAAAATTTATGTTATCGTGATGTGGATGAAATGGAGGAAAACTGGTAATGATGTAAGAAGTCAAACTGATTAACCTGAAATGAGTCCTAGGAACTGCAATGAATCTGTAGTCAAAGTCTTTGATGCTGAATGCATTGCAGTTAGGGTAGGTGAGTGCAAACAGTGACTTGAAATTGTAACAGACAGTGCTTATTATAGTTGTGAATCTGTCTTGTCCAGACCCATCAGGATTCATAATATCAAAAAATCTCCCGCTCTGTAGGTTTGCTGTTATTATAATCCATTGCTTATCATTGAAGCAAGGCAAGTGGACCTGTGAAAATTCATAGTAGGTTAGTTCTTGTCACAATTTTCCATTTGAAGAACTTAGTAAGAGAAATTTTGTTTAAAAGAAAAGGTACTAACAAAATTTGCTATTTCCAATCTGAAGCCAACTCTTGCTTCACTTAAAATGTCTCTGCATATTGGGTCTGAATGATCAAGCATAGGCCTCATGAGTATTGCCTGATAAAAGCAGACAAAAAAAATTTGGTTGGTAAAACTAGCAGATATTACCACAGAAAAACATTCGAAGACAGAGAAAGAAAAAGAATTAAATGTATCATACCATATCTTCTCTTTGCACAATGTGCCTAATAACATCAGTATTTGGTATTAGGCCTTGCCTACCGCGGATTAGTTGGTCAGTATTGAGCATCTTTGAGTAACAATCCAAAGAGTGCGGATTCATCCAGCAACCAGGTCTTAAGGAAATAGTTAAGGTTTTCTGGTCAACCCATACTTCATTCACTTGGAATATTCTTTGGCTGTTGTTTTGGAATTAACGTTAGAAACTTTGAACTAGAAGTTAGCAAAAAAATTATGTGAGAACGAATAAATGGTTTGTATGGTAGAGTTTGATGAAAACTATGACTGATTTGTACAGCTAAAAGGAATCAAGTTTGGATAAAAATAACCTTGAATCCAGAACTGGGAGAGCTGCAGTCATTGTCTTGTGGAATTCTATTTGCACTGGTGTTGAGAAGATAACTTGTTCGAACTGCAAATAGTTGGGCTGCTGAACAATTTTTGAAGAAGAGAAGTTTTGAAACTGCTTCTTTCCTGCCTCTATCTGATTCCTTTTGGATTTAGCTTCAAATTCTTCCATGAGTTTGAGCAACGCTGGATCGTTAAGTGGAGTTCCGAAAGAAATTTCAGGCTGCGGAGAGTTAATCTTGAAAGGCCTTAGTGGACTATTGCTATACAGGAATGGAGTGTTAGCATTGAAGAACCCAAATTTGACCAGTTTGGACGAAGAACCCAGATGAGAGTATAAGCTTGTTTGATAAGAAGTCGTACAGGGTGGGAGTGTATCTTGTAGTGCATCGCTTATTGCATTGAAACTTGGTATGTCATCTTCAGTGTTGTTTGCTGGGAAAGAGTTAGGTGGAGCTGCTGGTTGAGACACTTGACTTGATGGAAGATTGGTTTCACATTTTTTTTCAAGTGTTTGATGATACGGATGTGAATCAATGAGAATTGAATTGTCTTGTAATTCTTCTAGTTCGACTCGATGTGGTGCACAGTAGAAAGAGTCTCCTCGCATTAAGACAAGATGAAAAAAAATTATGTTAGTATGAACATTAAAATATAAAACGGAAGAGAAAATAAAAATTATGGAAGAAGAAAAATAAATTGAAAGTACCTGTGGCAGATGAATCAGATGAGATAAATTTCCAATGAGTAGAGCTAAATTTCTCTTGTCTCCAATTACGATTTTCTGTTGAATTCAAGTCTTCCCATGTTGGTTTGTTTCTAAGCGAATCCAGGACAACTGGTATTTATACAATGAATAAACACAGAAAAATGAAAAGTTATTGACTAATAATAAGAAAGAACTGGAGATATTGTAAGTAGTTTAAATATGAAGAAAATTATGTATGGACTGCAAACTAAAGAAAAAGTGGACAGAACAAAAGCTTTATTGTATAAAAAGTTTGTATTACCTTCTTTAGGAGAAATGACTGTATAGGAAAAGTTTTCATTAATTTCATCTTTGCTGAAAACTTCTAGAAGTGCTAAATCTGTGGAACTTGGAGATCCAATAGATATTGTAGGAGCGAAATTTATTTGCTCATCAATAAGCACGCGTTCAGAGAATTTTAGAATAATTGAATCAATTAGATCTTGAGTATTTTTTGAATCAAAGCTTGGAGGATATGAATGAGGGCCAGGAAAATCCAAGAAATTAGTTGAATACATGAATGAGTCCAAGTGCGTATGTTTCTGCATTGCACTAATGGGTATCAGGGAACAAGTTGAATCAACATTAGATACAACATTACCCAAGTGCACTCCTGAAAGAGCTGTAACTGAAGAAGGTTGATATTGAGGTTCGTCTTTAGAAGCAGAACTTGAGGGTAAAAAACTCAGAGATCGTCAACATAAGATTGCGGCGTTGGAATAGAGTTTGTTAAAACTATCTGCCAAAATTTCTGACTGGAACTCTGAAGCTTAATCCTTTCCTGATATGAAGAAAATGAGAATTGAGAAAGAATAAAGTTAGATCGAAGCAAGAATAAATAATATAGATGAGCCTACTACTTTGTAAGTAAAAGACAAGTATTCTTGCTTCTGAATTAGATTTGCAAACCTGTATGTTGTGAATCGATGGCAGTTTGCTGTTGATGTAGTGCAAAATTGAATCAGGTAATTGCATAGGTGGCTCAACGATAGAATCAGCGAATGGAGTTCCTGTTATGTGCTTCATCTGTTTTTGCTTTGAAGAAAAAAATGAAACTGGATTTTCAGCTGGGTAAATTTCATGAGCCAAAAAGTACTGCAAAAATAAAGTTAATCTTGATATTTGTCTCTTTTGTACTTACTTCAAGCCTCCCAAACTCAATATTGACTCCAGGCTTTGTGTCTAGAGCGATGAATGATCTGAGCATTGCTGCTGACCACAAAGGAAGTCTTGGGAACGTACTGGTTGAAATCTTGTAGTCAGAAGTGATCAAGAATTCAAAATGTGCAATCTGACAAAGTTTGCCAAAAAATATGGAAGGAAGTGAAAAGTCAGGTAAAAATTGTCTTTGACATGATCTAAAGTGAGAAAGAAGTTAAAGTTCTAATAAATCCTCACCACCAATAGTACTTTGCAACCTCCTGCTAGTTTTGACCTCTTCTTCCCAACACTGGACTGCATTTTGGCAATCTCATGAACCAAGAAAGACAGGGAAAAGAGACACCAATTGTAATTTGGAACTGACTCAATGTTGACCAACGCACTATAGTATTTTGGGCTTAGAAGTCCCTTTGAATTTGGCGCAATTAGAATGGAAAGTACAAGGAGCATGAAAATCCTAGAGAAAGCTTCTTCAGATATGTTTTCAAATAGCATTGATAGCAAGTGTTCTGGGGTTGCTTTTGTTGTTCCAAGAAATGTGTTCATGAAATCAATAGTTTGTTTTGAAGGCTTTGTTTGTATTGGAAAACCACCACATGGAATGCCTAGGATTTTGTGTACAGCTGATTCTGTCAAATGGAACTTGAAACCATTTCTTAGTTCAATGCTGCAAGTAGTGGTGTTGAACTGCATTGCTAACCATTCAAATATATCATCCAATATACAGTTGCACGATATATGAAGCAAAGAACCGAACCCAAGCTTATGAACTATGAGCTTCTGCTCCTCATTTAGTTCAGATATAAACTTGATCAGCAGACTGCTATGATTAATTTCGGTGACCTGGTGGACACAATCAATGAATTATAATTGGGAAAAACATGAACATGTGACAGAGCAGTTAAATTAAATTAAGGGGAGAAAAGAGCAGTTTGAATAAATTTAGTTTTGGGGGATATGATTGTTGTGCTTACTTTTAATCTCTTAGCTGCATTATGCTCATTTAATTGAGTGTCAAGATGCTGCTGGTTGCTCCTCTTGTTGATGAAACTTTGATCTACAGAACCCATCTGCACATAACAACAAAAAAGTTATAGCAAGAGTAATGCCATGACTACCAGTCTGCCAGTCTAGCAATGAATGAATTATACAAAAAGACAACATTGTTAAGAAGAAGGAAAAAGAAGCATTCTCATCAACAGACAGAAAGAACATAGTGAATATATTGACCAAAGGTTATATCAACAAGACTTGTCCATTATGATTCGATTTTGAAATTTTATCTCTGTTTCAATATTGAACAAATAATTAAAAAGTTTTTACATGGCAATGGAGCTGCTAGGCCACAGTGCATCACCACAACAGTAGGGTGGGGGAGATAACAAATAGAGACTACAGCGCATCTCAAACCAGTTCCATGGCAGGGTTGAGTGAACTAGGCGTAGATGTTTAAAAGTTTCAGTGCAGTAGGCTAAGATTTTGACACTAGCTTAATAAATTCATTTATCTGACCGAAAACAGCAGTAGGAACCTAGTGGGTAGAGTCCAAGAAACCCCTAAGATTTAGTAGATCCAGCGTGTCTGAAGCATTTGGGGATAAAAAAGCTCAACCTAGGGTTCGTAGTTTGGCGAAAGGTACGATCTAGAAGCTACGGAACGACACAGAAAAGAGATTTCAAAGGGCAAACCTGCGTTGATCTTGGTGAAGAGTAATTTCCCAACAGGGCATCCATGAGAGAGTCGGCAGTCACCGGAGCAAGAGATAAATAAAGAGTGGAAGAGAAATGGGGAATTTTCCTGCCCGTGGTTTGTTTTTGACAAATAAGCCCCTCTGTTTAACCATGTTGCCACTACTTTTCGAAAAAAACACCTAGCGGCAGCTTTGAAATATTTTCTAGGTCCCTATGGAGATAAGTCAGGGCCCACAAGTAAGTGACCTGGGAGGAAAAGACTCTGAAGGAAAGAAAACAGGGGAATTGTTCTAGATACCTCTCGACTCTCTCGACCAGTCCCGAAGGGGAGGAATTGGCGGCGCCAATGGCGGCAACCGAGCCGCCGGCGGCGGCGGCACAGATTTCCGGTGGGGAATTCTCCGGCGTGGATGGGAGGCCATCAATTCCACCAGTATTGGCGTCCATGGGAATTGAAAACCTACGGTCTTCAAGCCGATCATCCAGATCCCAGGTTCTTTTCTTAATCTGCTATGTTCTTGTGTTAGGTATAAAAAGTGCAGATATAAGAAGTTGTTGCTCTTTTAGAGAGTCAGTACAGAAACTATGTAGATTATATAGACTAACGAACTGGCTGTCTGCATACACTTGTTATATGCTGAATTCTCTGATGCATCTGAGTTATGAATTGAGATGGTATGATATGGCATCGCCAGGGGTCTGAACCCTATAGTTTGACAAGATAGACAATCACAGGCTATGCATGTTTTTCTTGTCCTTCTGGCTACTTCCTTGATTGGTAGGAGAAGGTTCATGCGTCGTGTCCTACATCTTCTCTCAGTAAATTTCGTCTTGCCATCCCACAAAAGTGGATGTCCGTTTAGGTGGGGGGAAATGGCATGGTTAAATACAAGGGACGTACAGCATGCTCTTCATTAAGCAATTTTCTCCACTCAATACATCTGGTCGAATGCACAATTAATTATGGGAGGTTCTATTGTTAACGCTCTTCAAATATGTCAAGACTTCATAGTACTTGTGCCTAGAATACCAAAAAGTTGAGAGAAAAAGGGACATGTCTGACAATGGTTGCCTTTTTTTATGTACAAGCTAATTATTATGTGGTCAATTTGGAATTGAAGAAACTATGCTGTTATTTTATTAAATTTATTTTATGGCCACAAAACAGACGAACCATTTAGTGATTTTCATAGTGTGTAAATGTTTTACGTCTCCAAAATAAACTAATTATCAAACAACCTTTGTCTTCACAAAATAGATGAACCATTAGTTCTCAAACAACCTGATAACTGAATCATTGTTGAATAAATATATCCTTTGAATCAATTGAGTGTAAAACATTGTGCACTGAATATGATTAAACTGATGATGTTTAGTTTAATAAGACCAAGTCTTGTTCTTCTAAATTCAATTGTGTACTGCCTAGAAAGTGAATATATGGTATCCATTGAGCTTGCTGAAAAGGTATTTTGTTTTTCTGTTAGGTGCTTTCAAGTGGAAGAACTAGAGCAGTAAATAAGAAGAAACCAGTGAAGAGCAAAGAAAAAGCAAAGATGCTAACTACGAGTGATCAAGTTGATAAAAGTTTAGGAGAAAAAAATGTTGTATGTTTTGTTCACTGATATTTCGAATTACCCAATCAGGTTGTTTCTATACACAGTTGTGAAAAAGAAAGTTTATTAATAATATATTTGTTCTGCTTGATGCAGGGTGATGATGTTATGCTTGAATTTGACCAATATGTAATGTATCATGAAATGAAGAAGAAAATAGAGGTTAGTAAGTCAAGTTCGTGGGCACAACAATTTTTTAGTGAAGTTCCTGCTTTTTGAGAAGTCTTTGTTAAATCTAATTGATGTAGACTTGCTTGTATATTTCAGGAAGTACTAAGTAGTCAGGAATTGATGTTAAGTCAAGAAAAATTCAACACGCATGACAGATTTGAATCAATTCCGCAAGAAGTTATTACTACACAATGTGTTGTAGAAGATGTCATTGAGTGAGATGATAATGAAGAAGATAAAGATGGTTCAAATGGTCAAGACATTGAAGAGGTATATCAAAGAACAGTAAAAACAGTTTGTTTGTAATAATCTGATATTTTTATGTGCATGGTTGTTTAATTGCATGTTTTGCTCCAAAAATTGTAGATAAATTTTCAACAGCAACAAATTTGTGTTGGAGTTTCTGGTCCTTCTTCTAATGTCATAAGTGGAAATCAAGATGCTGAACTAGCAGGAGATAATATATCTTCTATTCAAAATGACAATGCAATGAGCGTGGTGCTTGGTTCTGATAAGGTTTGTACTATGTTATTTTGTGTTTTCTATTGTAACTTCATGAAAGTTATTGAGAGAAAATACAGACTTTCTGTTTTTCATTGCTCACGTTGTTTTGAAAAAAAAATGTGTAGGATGCACTTTCTTGTGAGAATGCTCTTGAAAACATTGGTAGTAGCAGTGGTGATTCTGATGAGGATGATGATGATAGTGTTTCGAAAGAAGAAGAGTATATGTTTCCAACGCCAGATGAAATAGAGAAGACAAATGTGCCTCAAGTTGGGAAGGTGTTCAGTACTCTGGATGCTGCTCAAAGGTTGGTTAATGTATATGCTCTGACTAATGGATTCGGAATAAAGAAAGGAAGAAACCACAAGAATAGAAAGATATCTTTTGTTTGCAACAAGAGCAGGAAGACTGTGTCGACATATACAGGGGCAAGAAAAAGGAGAAGAAATGTTCTTCAAAGAACGAACTGCCAAATGCATGTTACAGTCTGCTTGGAAGATGGAAAATGGCACATTCAATCCCAAGATTTGAAGCATAACCATGATTTGGTTTCTTCTCCATCTCTAACACAGTTCTTCCTTAGTCATAGAAGTATGAATGATGCTGAGAAGTTATTGTCCAGGCTGCTACAGGAACACAGAATAAAACCTAGGAAAATAATGAGCATATTTAGGAAGCTGTGTGGTGGAAAATTTGGGAATATAACTTTTGATGTGAAGAAACTTGACAATTTGAAGCAAGATGACCATGAGAAGAGAAGAAACACAGATATAGAACACACTTTGGAATATATTGAGAAGTTGCAAGTTGATAAGCCTGGTTTTGTATACAAAGCACAGAGAGATTCTTCCAATTCCATCCTTAGTTTGTTTTGGACAGATTCAAGGTCGAGGCTGGATTACCTGTTGTATGGAGATATTATTTCGTTTGACACAACGTTCAGCACGAACAAATATAACATGCCTTTTGCGCCAATAATAGGAGTTAATGGCCACTCAAGAACAATTGTCTTTGGCTGGGCTCTTTTGCAAGATGAAACAGCAGATACTTTCAAGTGGCTATTTGAGACATTTGTTGAAGTGATGGGGGGAAAGAAGCCAGGAGTTGTGCTCACTGATCAAGATGCTGCTATGAAAAAAGCAGTTCCAAAGGTGTTCCCAGATGCATTGCACATATTTTGTATTTGGGATGTTTGGAGGAAAGCAAGGGAGAATCTGAAAGTATACTTTCATTTGAAGAAAGGCATGGAGAAGGACCTGGATGAATGTATCATGCAGTCATTGACGGTACAGGAGTTTGAAACCAAATGGCACGAAATGCTGGAGAAGCACAGTTGTCCGAAACATGCTCACATCAAGCGTATGTGGGAGAATAGGCAGTACTTTGTTCCTGCTTACTACCAACGAGTGTTCTGTCCTTTCACTAGATCAACAAGCAGAAGTGAGAGTTTCAACTCTAACTTTAAGGATTATGTTTTGAGGAAAGACACAACTGAAACATTTATCCGTCAATATGAATTGTTCCAAGAGAGTGTGATACATATAGAAAACAAAGATAGGTTCTTGTCTAATGAGAAAGTTCCTGTTATGTGGGGATATCAGCAGTTTGAACGGCATGCAGCTGAGATATATACTAGAGCCATATACACCAAGTTCCTGACAGAGATGATGAATGCCACTGCTTTTGGAGTGAGAGAGATTGAGAAAGATAAAAAATATGAACTTAAAAGAAACTTTGAGTATGAGAACCCAGAATTTGACAGGGAGATATTCACTGTGCATGTAGACCGAGCTGCTGAGCAGTTTGACTGTGAATGTGGAAAGTTTGATAGGGATGGAATTTTATGCTGCCACATTCTGAGACTGTTTACTCAATTTGATTACCTCAAGATACCAGAAAGTTATATAGTGGCAAGGTGGACAAGAGAATTCAGAGAAATTCAACTAAGGAAGCACAAGATTGATCTTCTTGGTGCACAAAGCGAAGACCAGTCACACAATGCCGTGCGATATGCAATTGTAATGAATACTGTTGGTGAGGTCTGTTCGGACATTAGTCATGATTCCGGGTATTGTCAAGAATTATTAGATGCAGTCAAGACTGTCCATAACAAGTATCTTGCTGGGAGAGAAGAAACAGAAGGGAACCACAAAGCAAATGAGAATGAAACAAACAGAAATAGTGACAAGGGCCTGAAAGATCCTGCTGTTAAAAAGAACAAGTCTGTCAACAAAGGGAATAGAATGAAGCCTCGTTCAGAAATTGAAGCTCAAAAGTGTGCTGCGCGAAAGAGAAAAAATTCAATATGAACGTGTGAGTACTAGTGCATAAAAACGATTAAGAAAAGTTATTGTTGACATACTCTCAGGTTGAAGTTGTTATGCTAGATATAAGAATAGTGACTATTTTAGGGATATATTCAACAAAACATTATTTCTTGCTGTAATTGGAAATGGTGTTCTTGTTGCTTTTTGAAAATATTAGTGTGAGGAATAGTAAACGCCTCACTATTTGTGTTTAGAAACAAAAAAAATTTACTCGTTGCATTTGTGATCTATGAGGTATTGTTTTTTGTTTCATACACAAGATGTTGTGGTTGAATTTAGACATGAATATACATTTTGGTTTAGGAAAAACTTGTTTTCGGAGAAACAAAATTGAGGAAAATAGTGAGACATGAAGAAGTGCATATTTGTTTTTCAAACTAAAGGGTAGTAAAAAAGAAAAGTTTGTGTTCAAACAAGATGAATTTGCATATTTTTTTAAATTTAATCCAGTATTATTAAGTTGAGTTTGGATTCAAGTGATAAAAAATTCAGTTTTAGTGAAGTATTTTTTGATGTCTATCTTTTTTCGACCACATTGTATATTTTTATATATACATTTAAAAATTATACAAATAACATTTTTCCAATAGATGACTTTTTAAATACATATTTTGATGTCTATCTTTTTCAAACAGATTATACATTTTTTTATATACACATGAACTGTTTTGTAAATGTTAAACATTTTTCCATTATATGATTACATTTCCAAAAACACTCTTTTGATGTCTACATTTTCCCATACACATTGTCCATTTTTTGTATAAGTCAGGAATATTTTATGAAATTTTAAATTTTTTTAAATTCGTGATTAACATTTATAAATGCATGCTTTTATTTCTATCCTTTTAATACACGTTGTACATTTTTTATATACGTTAGGAACATTTTTTAATACACGTTTAACATTTTACGGATAGATGATTAAAATTATTATAAAATACATGTTTTGATGACTAGCTTTTTTATACACTTCGTACATTATTAATGTACATATAAACGTTTTTTATATACGCGTTGAACATTTTACAATATATGATTAACTTATTTCAAGACAAACTTTTTGATGATTGCTTTTTTTCATACACCGTGTACACATTATGTATACATTAGGAACATTTTGCTATACAGGTTTAAAAATTTTAAATACAAGTTTTGGTATCTAGTTCTTTTCATACATGTTGTATTTTTTTTCTATGTACATCAGAAATATTTTTATACAGATTGAGCATTTCTTAAATGTGGTATTAATCTTTTTTACAGAATTTTCAGTACAATGCATTTAAAATAAAGTAAAAATGGGAAACAAAAATATAGGAAAAGCAAGTCGGAAAACAAGGGCTTAAGTTCCCATGCGTTGGCTGGGCCATTGGGGCTGGTGTTTCAGGCGCGCGGGAACAACTGTCTGTTTTTTTTTCATTTTGTTTTCTGTTCTCATTTTTTGTTATTTTGTACTTTTCTTTATACTTTAATATATTCTATAAACACATACACACACACAGATACACACACACACATACACACACACACATATATATATATAAACACTTCAAAAACACACTTCGAAAATGTTGAATAAGTATTAAAAAACGGAGAACAATTGTCTTTCGCTGGGCTGGTTTTTCAATACAGAGATCATGAATTGAATTAGATTTGCGTGAGCTAAAAACTTGAATCCAGAGATCTAAATATGAGTCTAGTGAACTAAAATTAAGTTTTGATGAACTAAATTTGAACTTGGTGAACTAGATTTGCGTGAACTAAAAAACTTGAATCCATTGAACTAAACTTTGAGATTATGATGAGTATTGAAGTGAACTTAATATGACTCTAGTGAACTAAAATTATGATTTGATGAACTAAAATTGAACTTGGTGAACTAGATTTCCGTGAACTAAAAACTTGAATCCAGGTGAACTAATTTAGATGAACTGAATTTGAATTCTGTGAACTAAACTTTGAGATTATGATGAGTATTGAAATGAACTAAATATGAGTCTAGTGAACTAAAATTATGATTTGATGAACTAAAATTGAACTTGTTGAACTAGATTTGCGTGAACTAAAAACTTGAATCCAGGTGAACTAATTTAGATGAACTGAATTTGAATTCTGTGAACTAAACTTTGAGATTATGATGAGTATTGAAGTGAACTGAATATGAATCTAGTGAACTAGACTTGTGATTTGATGACCCCCAAAATTTGAACTCGGTGAGCTAGATTTGTGTGAACTAAAAACTTGAATCCAGATGAACTAATTTTGATGAACTGAATTTGAATTCTGTGAACTAAACTTTGAGATTACGATGAGTATCGAATTGAACTGAATACGAATCTAGTGAACTAAAATTATGATTTGATGAACTAAATTCTAACTTGTTGAACTAGATTTGGGTGAATTAAAAACTTGAATCCAGGTGAACATATTTTAATGAACTGAATTAGATAGTGTTTTTTAGTGAACTGAACTTTAAGATTATGATGAGAATTGTGGTGAACTGAATGTGAATGTACTGAACTAGAATTATGATATGATGAACCGAATTGGAACTTGGTGAACTGAATTATCAATGTAAAATTTTGTTTTTTTAAGAAAGTTCACTAAAATAAAAACAACTAGCCCGATTTTTCAATACAGAAATCATGAAATGAATTCAATTTAATGAACTAAAAACTTGAATCCAGATGAACTAATTTAGATGGACTGAATTTGAATTATGTGAACTAAACTTTGAGATTATGATGAGTATTGAAGTAAACTGAAATTATGGTTTGATGAACTAAAATTGAACTTGGTGAACTAGATTTGCGTGAACTAAAAACTTGAATCCAGGTGAACTAATTTAGATGAACTGAATTTGAATTCTGTGAACTAAACTTTGAGATTATGATGAGTATTGAAATGAACTAAATATGAGTCTAGTGAACTAAAATTATGATTTGATGAACCAAAATTGAACTTGGTGAACTAGATTTGTGTGAACTAAAAACTTGAATTCAGGTGAACTAATTTAGATGAACTAAATTTGAATTCTGTGAACTAAACTTTGAGATTATGATGAGTATTGAAGTGAAGTTAATATGAGTCTAATGAACTCAAATGATGATTTGATGAATTAAATTGAACTTGGTGAACTAGATAAATGATCTGCCATTTAAAAAATAAACAAGTCAGTAAAGTAAAAAGTAGAGAGATAAAAAAAAATTAGAAGTTAAGATTGAACTTACTCCCCAAATAGGAAGACATCCACCAATATATGAAGGCTTGTTCATTTCCTCAATACTTGGTCTGTTCATAATCATTTCAAAATGACGCTCTGACTCCTCACGCAAGAAATCCAGTGCCAATTGCCCAAAGTCAAGTGAAGGTATAGCAGAAACATCTCTTAGAGAGTATAAGAACTTCATTATACCAAAACAGTATGAGGCAGGGCACAGAATAGATGATAGGAAATAAAATGCAAAGCTCCTGATAAATCCATCTTCTGTCTCGTCACTAAGCATCACCTCCTCTATTTTGTTGATCGGCATTTTGTTCCGATCATCCACATATTTGTTCCTTAACTGTGTAACCTCTGCCTTCACTTGGGGATCATCGCTACTGAATACAAAAGGCTCGGTGCCACCAGGAAAATCAAAGATTTTGTTGACCATATCTTTAGTAATCTTGATAGTTTTATTCTTGTGCTTGAAACATGGCTCTTTACTTCCAAACATATGCTGATCTATCCATTCAAGCAGATTCATTGGTATTTTAAGTTTTGCTGGCATATGAAGGAGAGGTTCCAATTTGTACTTTCTCACATGGCCTAACTGAATATCACTAAACTTCTTCACAGTTTTGTTCCAACGCTTGAAGGAAAGTCTGGTAATGTATGTTGGCTTGCATAATTTCCTAGGGAACACTCGGGCTACAAAAAAAATATATAAACAGCTGATAAGACGGTGGAAAATCTAGAGAATTAACCAATAAACATGGAATATGAAAAAAGTATAAAGCCCAATAAACTATCACACGAATTAGATCTCTGTGAGCGGGAGGCATTGCTATTTGGATGCACAAGCGAAACTTAAAATCAAGGTTGTCAGAATCGCGATTTTGAATCGGATCGGAGCTCCGATGGTAAGATCGCAAATCGCAGAATCTTCACTATCAGGATCGCAGAAACGTAGATTCTATGAACTAAAATCGTAAAATCATAGGGGTTAGTTTGGATCGTAAAGTCGTAGAATCGTATAACAGAATCGTGATTCTGACAACCTTGCTTAAAATAGGATATTACAATTAGATAGTGCACGTGTGGTGTACTTAGTAGCTTTGAAAAGCAAAATCTGTACGAATTTATGTGTGTTTCAAACATTATACTATATTTTTATTTTTATCAATACCTCATTGTGGAAATTATGCTTGATTGGAATTGATCAAGGGTTTGCATTTCATTCGTTGAACTTGAGGAATTAAACTAAAGGTGCTGGTCACAATTATACTGCAACACTTCATGCTATTATACATGTTGGAATATTTCGCAGGAACAGTATAAACTGGGGAAGCTGCGCTGTGCGTAGCATAAGCTCTACGTATTGAGAATCCTACATGTTTGAACATGTATTGATACAGTTTAAACTTGGCGTATGACTCACACTTACGTGGAAAGGGATAAGAAGGAATTTGACTTGGAAACTAGTTGGTTATGATCGTGGTTGGACCAAACAGCACAAACTTAACATTCAAACATCACAAACTAACAACTTAATAGACAAAAACTAACAAGTGAATAGACAAACACATCTGGTAAGACCAAAAGCTGACATAAGAATAAATTTTCCAGCAATTTGATCTAGTTTTGTACTGTAGCAAATGTGAAAGCTACAAATAGAAAACAAAAGAACTAACATACCACCTGAGTCATTCCGGAGACCTCGTGGAGGGTATTCAGTTGGTTCGTCCCCTTCTGGTTCTTGAACTTGGTCAACCCCACCTCCTTCGTGTGCTGCAAATACAGATTTAACAAAACTATTAACAAATGAGCACTACTTATGAATATATGACATTGCAGATAATTAAAAACCACAACATACTAAAGGGATTGGACAAAAGAAAACATAGAAATACTAAGAGAAAATTTTCTTCAAATTCAATAACCTAGTTGAAAAAGAAATATATTTGTGTTAAAGCTCATCTACATGTGCCATAACTATAGCACATTCTAATTCCTAGGTCACTGATTCTATATATAAAAGATTTGAGCGGGCATTTTCTGTTGTCTTTTTCTATGTTCTTTTTCCTATATAAGGCACTATAGTACCACTACAGAAATTGAAATTGACAATTCCTTCTTCTAGAAATTAGCTGATCATTCTCTCGTAAGCTAACATGTTCGAACTTGACAACTTTACATGCACCATGCACTAACTACAAAAATGATATATATAGTACTATAAAAACATTATATTATTATACAAGAACCCTTTCTGGAACAATCAAACATCAAAACTTGAGTAAACAAAATCACGCGAAGTACAGCACCTAGGCATTCACAAAAGCGATATGTGTCCAGTTAAATTAGGCATAGCTTATTAGTATTAGATGAAGACATACCTATGGACATTACCAAATACCTTGTGGTATGGACTATATGAAATAATACTGGACAAGTGTCAACAAAAAGAACGAATGAAAATACAGGAGACTGTCGCATACAGATGTGCAAAAACTACGATTAGATCTAGACATAAATGTGAACTAACAAATAGAAACATGCTAAGCAGAATTTGTCAACAAACCATGACAAACTAAATGTCTCAAGTTGAAGTTCACTAACTAACACAAAATGCACTATATCCTCAAAATTATTACAATACAATCCACAATCTAATATTGAGTTATACTACAATACATGAATAACCACTCTCCAATCCCACAAGATTAATACTCAGAGCCAACATCTTCCTAATAATCACAAAACCCCTAGTAAATTTCAGCTATGTTATGCATGCCGATGTGCACAAAACAGACAGAACAACAAAAGGGGAGATGAATTCAGACGCAACAAGACAATAAAATCATACAGCAGATTCAGTTACACACATGGCAGAGGGACACAGGCCAACACACGGGAGATGCCATCCGTCACATGAGATGGATTTGCACGCATGAACAGGATACATTTATAGACATGCAAACAGAAGATCTAAAATAAGGGGCGAAATTTTCTACCCCAAACCCTAGATACCAGAAACCCCATCCATCATTGCACACAGCCAGATCCACGCTTAAACAAACAGCAACACAAAAGAACGAGCACCACGAAAAACACAAACCCTAACCGAAGACCTGAGGGGGATTAGGGTTAGAAGAAGAACGAACCAGATGAATCCATCACGCGACGGAGGAAGAAGAACACAGAAGAAGCAGTCCGATTAGGGTTCCTCGATGCGCTCCCTCATCGATCCGCCTGATTCGCCTAAGATTCGCCTGAGATTCGAACTCAGGCTTCGGGGAAGAAGGGAAGTCGTCGGGGGGAAGCAGAGGAGGAAACAGAGGACACCACCTGAAAACGGAAGAAACAGGGGTCGGGGGAAAGACTTACACGACCACAGGAGGGGGGCGAAACAGATTCCAAACGGGCCGGCCCGCCTAGCACCGCTGCAGGCGCCGGTTTGCAAAATGAACTAATACCGGCACCTGTGGCGCTAAATAGGATATGCCGAAGAATTGGTCAGAAATTTTGATTGCACTGGGGATTGTTGGGCCGCCCTGTCGGCAGCTATTCGTTTTCAAAATTTATACTTAGTTCGCAAAAAGAACTATTCAATTTTTTTCCTTCCACAGGATTCTATAAAAAAATTGGGTTCCACTATATACGAACAAAAAGGTAAAACAAACTATTCAAACTTTTCTTTTCTTCAATATATGATCCCTACAAAATAGGATTCCACAATCAAAAGACAACGGAACAAAAGGTTAAATTTGAGACGAAAATTTCTGTTTTAAGGTATTAGACAGCATCTAACAGTTCCCTGATCATATACTCCTTAACTTATAATTTTTATCTCTTGAAACTTTTCCTCACTTCCCTACTTTTACTTCAATAAAGATGCACAACTCTCGGTATAAGTGAGGAGTTGCTCACCTTTCAAAGTAATGCATAATTGGTTCGCGCGTCACCCGAGTCGATCACCACCGGTTATAAAGCCCTGGCACCACGGCCCCAAATCTTAAGGCTAGCCATAGTGGGGGTAACTTAGATAATAACTTAACACATCCCAAGACAATTTTGTTTATGTGGCAAGTATTTAATAAGAAAATAGGTGCTTGTGGTAACATAATATGTTACTGTAACATAACGCTTTCCGAGGCAAAATAAGTCTATGAGCTAATAAATAAAGCACTCTATGACACTACTAGTATGTTACTTTGCACTATGAAGCTAGTAACTTAGATGCATGACACTAGTATAAGTTACTCCCCACTATGACCAGCCTAAAACTCACCTCCCCCCACCCCATTTTTGTTGCCTCCTCTATGGGTTTGGTTTGCCGCCTCCGCCATCCTCGAGCTTGACCTCGTTGCTACCCTTGAGCACCGCCGCACCCAAGCTCCGCACTGCCACCCCAATCTCCCGTGCCTCCTTGATACGTCTCCAACATATTTATAATTTTTTTTATTGTTTCATGCTATTATATTATCAATCTTGTCAGCTTTATGTGCAATTTTATATTTAGAACTAACCTATTACTCTAGTGCCCAGTGGCAATTCTTATTTTTGCTTCTTTTATTATTTCGTAATAAACAATACCAAACGAAGTCCAAACGCGATGAAACTTTACAGTGATGAAATGGCAGAGCACCACCATGTTGAGCCCCTGACCCCCTGGACTCCCAAGGTCGAGCCTTCACGAAGTAACCGGCGCCAATGTGTCGTTACCACTCAATCAAGAGGTTTTAGCCTTTCACCCGGGACCAGGGGGTGGAGGGCGGGGAGAAGATCTCGATGTCTCCCACCAGAGGGAGAAACGGCGCCGAGAGCGTCACCAACATCGTGACCGGCACCGCCGGTCAAGGGTTTCACCTGACCCTGAGCCCGCATCTCCACCGCATCGCCAACCATCAAAGCAGGATGCCCGGGGGCAGGCCACATCCCGGCTTGCGGAGGAGAACAGGCGCCGCTGCAAATGCCATCTTCAGATCGGGACCAGGCCCGCCGCCGCCTTGTCGCCCAGCACAACCAAGGCGACGCACCGCAACGCCGACGCCACCCTCCGTCGATGAACGGGAGGCGCCTTCTCCATTAGCGGCTGCCGCCACCCGCAGCCTCCGCAAGCCCAGCCGTGTTGGGCTAGACACCAGCCGCGGAGCTGCACCACTGCCTCCCAGCGCAGCCGGCACCGGATCCATGCGTCCCCGTCGGACCCAGCTCCCCCATGAGCGGTAGCCTGCACAGCCGAGATCCCGTCCAGGGGAGGAAGAAGAGAAGCCCCGCCACGGGCATCGTCCGGCGGACACCCTCCTGCAGCAGCGAGGTGGAGTGGAGGACGATGGGGAAAGCTAGCGCCGGCGGCGGATGTGGACCCGACGTGACGTGCTTGGTCTTCTTTTACATGTTTGTTTTTCCCATCTTTTCTTTTCGGCAATGGGTGTTTCATGGCCAATTATCATCAAGAGCTATATGTTTGTTTGTGTATGCTTGACAGCTGTGGTATGAAAAGCATGTCATCCATATTAGATGTGGTCGTGATCCATCGGTGCTCTTTTTTTCCCCTTGCGGTTAATAGCAGGAAATTACTAGTGCCTTGTAGGATATGTGACAAGAGAGTGTGCAAAATGCTATTTGGTCTGAACTAACAGGATGCCAGGAAATTGCTGTAGAATGTGTTACAAAGTGGCATGCTGGGTGCGGAAAGCCCACGTGTTCAGTCGTTTTAGCGGGAAGGCAATGTTTGGCCGAACCGTGGTTTGAATGGTAGAGAACTATAGCTAGTCTGAACCCTGTTGATCCCGTGGTGATGCCATGAAGTATTGCTTATCCAAACAAAGTTTCGTGACCAGTAAGCACGAATTCGGTTTCAGTCTGTAGTCTTGCCAACTTTGTAGACAGAGGACTCTGTCTGGAATCACAAGAGCATGCCAGGAGAGGCACGCACGCAACCACCAATTCCAGCACATTGTTGCATGCTAGTTCAAAGAAGAGTTAGATCATTTGTTAGACATGTTTGCAACAGTAGTTTGTGCTTAGGGTTAATGACCAGGTGAGCAGCTTGTACTGACAGAAAACATCTTGACAGATTCAATAACAAGGTGAGAGGCTTTCTTTTTTGAAAGATGCAAAAGTGTTACCTGCGATGATAACAGAAAGCAAACTAGTACTCATGAAGACTTTTTGCCATGAATGTACTCATGAAGCACATGTATCGTTTAAACAGTGCATGCCATGCACGTTCCGTTAGTTGGACATGCACCATCCGGTTCTTGTTGCCGTCAGTTCCTTGTTGGATAGCTCTTCTGCACCTGAAACGCAACGATTCTCGAGTGTAAGTATGACCGAGCGAGCTGCGGTACGTTGGGCGGGTCCCCACCCCACACAGTGGTTCTGAATTTCCTAACCGTCTCTGCTCCGATCCAGCAAATATAGTATATAGCTCCCAATGTTCCAGACGTACTCTCTCCCAAAAGTTGAAACACTTATTCTACGGCAGAGCAAGTACGTAGTAAAGTATACGTGTATACGAAACAAATCCTAACTGGAGGAAGGAAGGTACGAGTACGAGTCTACCATGTTCAAAGTTAGTTTCCGACTGCAACAAGAGATCAAATCGACCTACACAAAGAAAAGCAAGATTATCCGGACACCAGGGATCGGCCCCCCAAAGAAACAAACCCTTGCGTTTGGCCCTAGCAGCGTGGCAGCGTCGTGGATCGGCCGAGAGCGAGGGCGCCGACATGACCCGCCACCGCCGCAGCCGCTCCATGCTGGCCGTGCTGGAAGACGACGATCTCCTCTGGGAGATACTCCTCCACCTCCCGCCTCAGCCGTCCGCCCTACCGCATGCCTCCGTTGTTTGTAAGCGGTGGCGGCGCCTTGCCTCCGATCCCAGGTTCCTCTGCCAGTTCTACAAGCATCACCGGAAGCTGCCCCTCCTTGGCTATTTCGAGTACCACGAAGACATTGTGTTCACTCCAGTTCTGGACCCTCCCGACCGTGTCCCACCCATTCGCTTTGACCTTGTACGATTTGGCAGACGCCGCGATGATGACATCCGCTTCCCTCCCGCGAACAAAGTGCTTGGGTGCCGACACGGCCTTGTCCTTGTCGGCGACCATTTGTGGAGAGAGGTCATTGTGTGTGACCCCATCACAGGCGAGCAGTGCCCCGTGGCAGCACCTTTGGAGTTCCAGAGGGGGTGGTTCAACGGGGCGGTGCTCTGTGCTGCCCGCGATCAGGGCCACGTGCACGGCGCATGCTACTCATGCCCCTTTAAGGTGGTCTTGGTGTCTATGTACAGAGAATACAGAGATGTTTATGGATTACCCATCGCCCGTGTTTATTCCTCAGAGACTGACACATGGAGCGGTCTCATCTCTACAGAGGTTTCACGAAATAAGTGCTCTTATTTTGGTCCTAGCACCCTTGTTGGTAATGTCCTTTACTGGCCTTCATACAATTGGGAAGATAACATACTTGAGTTTGATTTGGACACACAAAGCCTTACAGTGTTAAAGGGGCCTCCAGGTATGAATGATTTCGACAACTTCCAGATCATCCAGGCAGAGGATGGCGCCATTGGTATTGCCGTGTTGTCTTACCATACCCTCCGACTATGGCAGAGAATGGTAAACTGCCGAGGCGTTGCCATATGGTTATCGCGCAAGCTCGTTCCATTGCGTATCCTTCTGAACATCCCTCCTCGAACTGAGAGGAAGAGGGAATGTCCTCGATTGGTGGGGTATGATGAGGATACCGATGTAATCTTTTTAGGTATCCGCGACAGTGTCTATATTGTTCAGCCCAAGTCAATGCAAACCAGGCAACTAAATGTGACCCGTTCTCCAAATTATTGTTACCCATTCACAAGTTTCTTTCCACAAGGTTACTTGCAGAAGTGATGATTTTATAATGATAAAGTGATCATGAGTTTGTACAGGGGTGCTTCTGTTAGATATTATCTTTATCTATATTGGGTCACTGGCAGGTTAATACTTTTATGTTCTCCATATGAAGAAAGGGATGCTGCAGTTTTTTGTTCTCCCTGAGTTTGTCGCGCATCAGTGTGGTCGGCAGCGTTGAAAAAACTGTTATCTGAAGAAACTTACTGAATGCATATGCCTTGGTCTAGCTATGTTTCCAATGTAGCAATATGATTTTGAATACCTTAGTATTAATGCAAGTTGGTTTTTATTATCTGTTGCTTATGTACGTGCTTGCGCTTGGGAGCTCCTATCTCTCAGGTGTGTGTTGAGTGTGCTTGTCAGCTTTGGTTTGAAAAGCATGACATCTCCGTCGATACAATGTGATCATGATCCACCCGTTCTCTCTCTCTCTCTTTTTTTTTTGCTCAATTTGCCTTGAGATGAATATCAGGAAATTAATGGGTTAACTGTTGCACACTGCAAGATAGTACCAGACTAGGGAGGGAGGAAAATGTTATTTGGTCTCAACTAAATGTTATTTCACTCTCATTACAGTGGTGCAATATGCCGCTAAAGGTGGAAGCTGATTGTTTGGAGATTGTGAACACAGTGCAAATTTTTGTTTCTTTTATTGCATATTAAAATTTGTACAAATCTTAAAAATGAAAACATAGATAAGAAAAATCTATATTACAAAAAGTTCTTTCATCGTGGTAGGCATATCGACGACCCTCCTGCAATTGTACGCATCAGAGGCGGGGCATGTTTTTTTTAGATTACCGCACAACATTGATTTAATGCCGTGTTGTAACGCCCTGGATGTAACTTTCCCAATTTGTACTCCAACTCTTGCCGTTTCCGGCGTTAAGTTATATTTATTTCCTCGGGTTCGGGTCTTTGTATCCGTGTGTTGTTTTCGTTGTCATGCATCTCATATCATGTCATCATGTGCATTGCATTTGCATACGTGTTCATCTCATGCATTCGAGCATTTTCCCCGTTGTCCGTTTTGCATTCCGGCGCTTCGTTCTCCTCCGGTGGTCATTTCTAGCTTTCTTTCGTGTGTGGGGATTAAACATTTCCGGATTGGACCGAGACTTGCCAAGCGGCCTTGGTTTACTACCGGTAGACCGCCTGTCAAGTTTCGTATCATTTGGACTCCGTTTGATACTCCAACGGTTAACCGAGGGACCGAAAAAGCCTCGTGTGTGTTGCAGCCCAACACCCCTCCAATTTGGCCCAAAACCCACCAAACTCTGCTCCATCATCTAGAGCGTTCGATCACGATCGCGTGACCAAAAACCGCACCTCATTTGGACTCTCCTAGCTCCACTTATGCCTATTTAAACACCTCCCTCGAAAAATTCACGGATTCCCTCCTCCTCCAAACCCTAAATCCCAGATCCGCGCCGGCCGGACACGTCCGCCCCGGCCGGACGCGTCCGCTCCACCGCCCGCGCCCACTCCCACGCTGCCACGTGGCGCTGTGCCCACTTCGTCGTCGCCCGCCGCCGCCGGCCCGCGGGGCCCGTTCTCCGCCGCCCTCCGTGCCAAGCTCCAGGGAGAGGAGCTCCCGAGCCCGGCGCCCTCCGCCGCCCGCCGCCCGGAGCCGCACCACCGCGCCGCCGCGGGCGCATCTCCGCCGCCCGGCCCGGCCGCCCCGCGATGCCGCCGCCTCCGCAGCGCCGCCCCACCGTAGCCACCGCCGCCGACGCCGCCCGGCCAGATCCGGTCGCCGCCCCACCGGATCCGGCCACCGCCTCCTCTCGTCGGCCACCGCGACCTTCCCGGCGATCCTCGTCGATCGTGCCGCTATAGTACCCGAGATCCAGATCCAGATCTGAAAATTCGACGGTTGACTTTTATCCCCGAAACCCTAATTTTTGTGCTAACTTTGACCGGCCATATCTCCGCATCCGTAACTCCGATTTGGACATATAGTATATCAAAATGTTCGCCTCGACGAGTACATCATTTCGTTCCATTGCATCATTTTCATTTGAGTGCATCTTGATGCCCGAAATGCTGTTAGAAGAGGGCTTCGTGAGTTAATTGCTAGATCTGCTAGTTCATCTTAGACTTTTGTCATTTTTGCCATGATTATTGTGTGCATGATATGCCCATGAGTCCTACATATGTTTTGTTAAGGGTTTTGTCATATTTCTAGAGGTGCAACTCATGTATTTTTGTGATGTGTGTGGTGTCTTGTGCAAGCTTGCAAAGTGAGGCACCCGGTAAATCTGTTTTCAGGGACTTGGTAATTTCACTAAGTCCTGGGATTATTTAGTTCATGATGCCATATGTTCATGCTGTTTCCTAGTGATCCGTGCCTCTTTTGAGGATGATCAGTAAAGGAGTTTTGTTAAGATGGTAGTGCTCTATCCATCCATGTCTTTGTTTGCAATTATGGAGCACCCTAGCTTGAGTCAATCGAGCTCTACTTTTGCTTCGTTGTGAATCTGGGCAGATCGTCAACTTGTTTGCGATTTTGCCGATGTTATTGTAGTTGATCCGTGCATGCTATGCCATTGTTCTTGCCATGTATAGCTTGCATTTTGTGCCTTCGTAATGGATGTATGCTTGCCTTGTCATGACTTGCACCGTAGTGAGTGCATCGAACTCGTTAACATGCCTTCGTGAGTTATGTTTCAGCATGTGTCAGTTTTCACTAAGTCTGAAAACTGATTATGTTTTAGCTATGTTCGTGTGCTTGTTATTATATTTTCGGATCCCTTTTGGCTCAAGGTCACTAAGGGAATTTTATTAAACTTGTTGAGTAGCTCCATGCCATGTTCTTCTTTGCCATGATCAGGTCCTGTAGCATGTTGTTTTGTTGCTCCGAAGAGGGCTTCATGATCTGAAATTTCAGACAAGTGTTAATTTCACTAAGTCTGAGATCTGTTTTCCATTTGCGTTTTTGCCATGCTTGTTTGAACCTGTTAATGGTTGAATTGGCCGTGGCTCGGTGCTAGTCTTTTGTTTAGCATCTTGAATGCTTCCCTGCCATGTATTTTGATGCCATGTTTGAGTGTTGTAGCTTGTTCATCTCATTGCATTTAGAGGCCTACTTGCTGTAAATCGCAGACCGGTGTCATATTTGAATCGCTTGCCATTTCCAAACCGTAACCCCGATTCCGGCGATCTTTATATCGTTTTCAACCAATTTCATCTCATCTTTCCAGTGGCACACTTGGAATTCCAATTTGAGGCCAGGTTCATGCATTTCCTGTCGTATCTTGCATTTTGCATCCCGCATCGCATCCCGCATAGCATACCATCATTGCATCTTATTGTTTGAGCTTGCACGTGGTTGATTGTATCCTTGTTGCTTGTTTGTCTTGTTTGGGTAGAGCCGGGAGACGAGTTCGCTAACGAGGAGCCCGTTGAGTTTGCTTTTGAGGATCCAGTCAACTCTGACAGCTTTGCAGGCAAGATGATCATACCCTCGAAATCACTACTATCTTTGCTATGCTAGTTTGCTCGCTCTTTTGCTATGCCAATGCTACGATGCCTACCTTTTGCTTGTCAGCCTCCCAATTGCCATGTTGAACCTCTAACCCACCTTGTCCTAGCAAACCATTGATTGGCTATGTTACCGCTTTGCTCAGCCCCTTCTTATAGCGTTGCTAGTTGCAGGTGAAGATTGGAGCCGTTCCTTGTTGGAACATTTATTTACTTGTTGGGATATCATTATATTGCTATGTTATCTTAATGCATCTATATACTTGGTAAAGGGTGGAAGGCTCGGCCTCTCGCCTAGTGTTTTGTTCCACTCTTGCCGCCCTAGTTTCCGTCATATCGGTGTTATGTTCCCGGATTTTGCGTTCCTTACGCGGTTGGGTTATAATGGGAACCCCTTGATAGTTCGGCCTTGATTAAAGCTTTTCCAGCAATGCCCAACATTGGTTTTACCATTTGCCACCTAGCCTCTTTTTCCCTTGGGTTTCCGGAGCCTGAGGGTCATCTTATTTTAACCCCCCCGGGCCAGTGCTCCTCTGAGTGTTGGTCCGAACCAGGCAGCCTGCGGGGCCACCTCGGGGAAACTCGAGGGCTGGTTTTACTCGTAGCTTGACCTATCCGAGCGTGCCCTGAGAAAGAGATATGTGCAGCTCCTATCGGGATTTGTTGGCACATTCGGGCGGTGTTGCTGGACTTGTTTTGACCTGTCGAATCATCTTGTTGTATCGAGATACCGAGCCTGATCGGTGTGTCTTGGGTGGAGGTCTATTCCTTCGTTGACCGTGAGAGCTTGTTATGGGCTAAGTTGGGACCCCCCTGCAGGGATTGATCTTTCGAAAGCCGTGCCCGCGGTTATGGGCAGATGGGAATTTGTTAATGTCCGGTTGTAGATAACTTGAACCTTAATTAATTAAAATGAATCAACTGAGTGTGTTGCCGTGATGGCCTCTTCTCGGCGGAGTCCGGGAAGCGGACACGGTGTTGGAGTTATGTTTGTGCAGGTAGCTCTCTAGTTTCCCGCTCGTGCTTTGCCTCCTCTTCTCGCTCTCTTTTGCGAATAATTTAGCCACCATATATGCTAGTCGCTTGCTGCAGCTCCACTTACATTACCCCTTTCCTACCTATTAAGCTTAAATAGTCTTGATCGCGAGGGTGCGAGATTGCTGAGTCCCTGTGGCTCACAGATTACTATTACACCAGATGCAGGGACAGATGGCACAGCTCCAGATGGCGCGCTCGAGCTCAAGTGGGAGTACGACGAGGACTCTCAGCGTTACTATGTGTCTTTTCCTGATGATCAGTAGTGGTGCCTATTCGGGGTTAGATTCAGGGCCTTGTCGCATGTTGGGGGTCTTTTCTATTTTGGCGCCGTAGTCGGGCCATGAGTGAATTGTATGATGGATGTTATTTATGTACTTTGATGTGACGTGGCGAGTGTAAGCCAACTATGTTCTTCCCCTTTATATTATTTATGTACATGGGATGTGTGATGATTTCCTGACTTGCGATATTGCTTTCAATGCGGCTATGCCTCTAAGTCGTGCCTCGACACGTGGGAGATATAGTTGCATCGAGGGCGTTACAAGTTGGTAATCAGAGCCTTCCCCGACCTTAGGAGCCCCCATTGCTTGATCGTTTTAGCAGCCGAGTTGTGTCTAGAAAAATGTTTTGAGTCCTTAGGAATTATATATCGGAGAGTTTAGGAATTCTTTTTACTTCCCAGTCTCCTCATCGCTCTGGTAAGGCATCCTGACGTAGAGTTTTGACTCTTCTCTTCTCAAATTTCACAAAAAAAAAATTTAGGATCACGCGAGTATCTTGGATTTGTTCCGATGACTTATGATGGGAATACTGTCTTGGTGCCTCCTGTCAGGGGTTTAGTGGAAGTGTCCCGGGGAGTTGAGCTCTGAGGTGTTGTCATCATAATTTTATCGTTGCAATTCTGGTATACTTGAGATATGTGCGCGACATCGAAAATCTCCTTTATGCAGTTCGTTGGTGAGATAACCTCGACGCCACCCAGTACTGGGGCGGGAGTTCGGGAGTATCGCCATAACTTGTATAACGGATGCTTTTCGAAGGTTGAGGTAGATGGGTTCCGAAGGTTTCTTGGTTATGTGTTGAAGGATGGATACAGCTGGATGTAGGATTTGCTAGCTTGGGTGAGATATTATGCTTCCCCTGTATCCCCAACACCTGATTGCATAACCGGAAAGTTTCGGGAGTTTCATAGGTGGGAATTCAAGTAGCTCTTAGGATATCCTTCCCACAGATGTATGATATGAAATTGGGGTTCGACGTCTAGTGGTTCGCCTATTCACGGTCGATTTTACAGTGGTCTCGTTGTGTCTTAAAGAGTCCTTGGCTATGCTGACTCGGGGACGCTTCGTATGTCATGTGCACTGCCTTGTACATGATGGTGCTGTACGATCGAGCCCGTGTAGGTCCCACCACCAAAACTTCGGACGAAATTTCTATCACATGTTTGTTCCGGCTTATTCCGCAAGCCAACCCTTGGTTTTTATTTTCAGTTGTGGAATTCGAGTTGCTTCGATGTCATATGTTGATTCCATCCCTCGTTGATTTACCTCTTCTACCTGATTCTTCGTGGCTTCGCAATTTAGGAATATGTGACCACTTCCAGAGAAGTGCATTCGTTCATTTTGTTCGGATGTGAAGACTTTATGTTGCAATTTTCATTCCGTTGGTTTCAGCTTCATTTATCTGCCTATGTGCTAACGGTGGTCAACCTCTTCAGGATGGCTCCCGCTAAGAGCTCCAGTCAGAACCAGAATCAAGATCCGCCACCACCTCCGCCTCCTCCGGAAGCATGGCAAGCTGTGATGGCCGCTACTAATGCAAATACACAGTTGATCATGCAAATCATCCAAGAGCGGAATCAAGGCAGTCAAGGGAATCAAGGCAACAATCAGAACCATTTTGCTACTCTGAACCAGTTCCTCGCAAATGGTCCAAAGACGTTCAGCAATTGTGTTGAGGCTACCGATGCTGACGATTGGCTAGTGGATCTGGGCAAGCATTTTGAATGCAGCAACGTCAGGCCTGAAGATTTCGTCAAGTTCGCTTCTTTCCAGCTCAAAGATCAGGCCGCAGAGTGGTTCCAGCAGTACAAGGATTCCAGAGGTGGACGTTTGATCACTTGGGATGATTTCCGTCATGATTTCCGAGCTCATCACATTCCTCAAAGTGTGACTGAAAGCAAACGTGAAGAATTCCGCAATCTGAAGCAAGGCTCTTTGTCTGTCTATGACTACAACAAGTTGTTCCAGAAGCTCGCCCGTTTTGCCAAGCAGGATGTTCCTGATGAGAAGAGCATGATCTATCAGTTCAGGGGTGGTCTCCGTGAAGAAATTCAGCTCGCTCTTGTCCTCTTTGAGCCATTGAGATACGATGAGTTCTACAACATGGCACTGAAGCAAGAGGCTACTCAGTTGAGGTGTGATGCTTCCAGGAAGCGAGTCAGAGACACTACGCCTTCTTCCTCTACTCAAGTGGCCAAGTAGCAGAAGTATTGTCTTCCTCCTCCTCCGTTCCGTCAGCCGTATCAGTAGAAGAGCAAAGGTGGCAGTGGTTCTTCCCACCCACCCAACCCAGGCTTTCAGAACAAGACTTCGTCTCAAGCTCCAAGATCGAGTGCTCTGTACCACCGTCCGCTCTCAGAGGTCACGTGCAACAAGTGCCAACAGAAGGGTCACTACGCCAACAATTGTTTCAACCAGAGGCGTCTTCCTCCTCCTCGTCCTGTCAGATCAGCAAGTACAGCTGTGTTCAAGCATAATCCCAAGCACGCCAAGGTCAATATGGTGAATGCAGCTCAGGTAGAGGATTCTTCAGATGTAATCATGGGTAACTTTCCAGTTAATTCTATTCCCGCAAGAGTTTTTTTTGACACGGGTGCATCGCATTGTTTCATGTCAAAGCCATTTTTTACCAAGCATGAGTTCGTTTCTTCTCATTTGGGTAAACAAATGGATATCGTTTGTCCTGGCAAACGATTGAGTGCAAGTCTGGAGGTGCCAGATGTCACTATCACGATGGGCGATTTCAAGTTTCTAGCTTCTCCAATGGTTCTTGGTAATTCTGATATCGATCTTATTCTCGGGATGGACTGGCTCTCTAAGCATAAAGCTCAGCTTGATTGTGCAGCCAGGCAGATTCAACTGACTCATTCGTCTGAGGATGTAATTGTCTTTGCTGCTCGGGATAATACCATCCGGTTGTTCTCTCTCAATGAGAAGGGTGAATTGGATGCTATTTCACAGATTCCGGTTGTTTGTGAGTATCAAGACGTCTTCCCAGAAGAACTCCCAGGCATGCCTCCGCACCGGCCGGTTGAATTTGTTATTGAACTTGAGCCCGGTACGGAACCTGTGTGCAAACGTCCCTACAAGCTCGGCCCCAAAGAGTTGAAGGAGTTGAAGAAACAACTCGATGTTCAAGAAAGAATGGGTCTCATTCGGCCTAGTACTTCTCCGTGGGGTTGTGGTGTTCTTTTTGTGAAGAAGAAGGATGGAACAGACCGACTTTGCGTTGATTATCGTCCATTGAACAAGAAGACCATCAAGAACAAATACCCAGTTCCCAACATCAATGAGCTGTTTGAACAACTCAAGGGTGCCCAAGTATTCTCCAAGCTTGATCTTCGTATGGGTTATCATCAGATTCGCATTCGTGAGCAAGATATTCCCAAGACGGCGTTCAGAACAAGCTATGGGTCATATGAATACACTGTCATGTCTTTTGGCCTCGCCAACGCTCCTCCGACGTTCTCTCGCATGATGAACTTCATCTTCAACCCCTACACCAATGACTTCGTTTTGGTCTATCTCGACGACATTCTGGTTTTCTCGAAGAACAAGGAAGATCATGCCAAGCACTTGCGTTTGGTTCTTGACAAGCTCAGGGAACATCAGTTCTACGCCAAGTTCTCCAAGTGTGAATTTTGGCTCGATGAGGTTCTTTATCTTGGTCATATCATCTCTGCCAAGGGCATTTCCGTGGATCCTGAGAAGGTGTCTGCAATTGTTAATTGGGAACCTCCTCAGAATGTGAAGCAACTCCGTAGCTTCCTCGGTCTCGCAAGCTATTGCCGAAGATTCGTTGAAAACTTTTCCAAGATCGCGAAGCCTCTCTCAAACCTTCTTCAGAAGCACGTCAAGTACGTTTGGTCTCCGGAGTGTGATATTGCTTTCAACGCTTTGAAAGGGAAATTGATCACTGCTCCAGTTCTGACTCCGCCTGATGAAACCAAGCCGTTCGAGGTCTTTTGTGATGCCTCTCTCCAAGGTCTAGGTGCTGTACTGATGCAATAGAAGAAAGTTGTTGCTTATACCTCTCGCCAGTTGAAGCCTAATGAGAAGAACTACCCCACTCATGATCTCGAGTTGGCGGCAGTTGTGCACGCTTTGTTGACTTGGAGACATCTTCTATTGGGAAGGAAAATGGACATTTTCACTGATCACAAGAGTCTCAAGTACATCTTCACTCAGCCTAATCTCAACCTCAGGCAGACTCGATGGGTTGAAATGATTCAAGAGTACAATCCGAGTATTGAGTATACTCCAGGCAAGGCCAATGTGATTGCTGACGCTTTGAGCAGAAAAGCATATTGCAATAGTCTGATTCTCAAGCCTTATCAACCCGAGCTTTGTGAAGCTTTCCGCAAACTTAATCTGCAAATTGTTCCTCAAGGTTTCCTCGCCAACCTTCAACTCTCTCATACCTTGGAAGACCAGATTCGCCAAGCCCAGCTTCTCGATGCTATGGTGGAAAAGGTGAAGATTGGTATTGCAAAGAGTCAGTCCAAGTACAAGTACTACCGACTTGATGACAAGGACACTCTCTTCTTCGAGGATCGAATTGTTGTGCCAAAAGGTGAACTTCGTAAAGTGATCATGAACGAGGCTCACAATTCTCTCCTCTCCATCCACCCTGGGAGCACGAAGATGTATCAGGATCTAACGCAAACTTATTGGTGGACTCGAATGAAGCGCGAGATCGCTCAATTCGTGAATGAATGTGATGTCTGCAGAAGAGTGAAGGCAGAACATCAAAGGCCAGCAGGTCTCCTCCAACCTCTTGCCATTCCAGAATGGAAGTTTGACCACATTGAAATGGACTTCGTGACTGGGTTTCCAAAGTCCAAGCGTGGCAATGATGCTATATTCGTTGTCATCGACAAGCTCACCAAAGTGGCTCACTTTCTGCCTATCAAAGAGTCAATCACTGCAGCTCAATTGGCGGAACTCTATACCTCTCGAATTGTCTCTCTGCACGGTATTCCTCAAGTGATATCTTCAGACCGTGGCAGTATCTTTACTTCCAAGTTTTGGGATTCTTTTCAGAAGGCCATGGGCACCAACATCCGATTCAGCACTGCTTTCCATCCTCAAACAAGCGGTCAAGTCGAGCGTGTCAACCAGATTCTTGAAGATATGCTCAGGGCTTGTGTTATCTCCTTCGGCATGAAGTGGGAGGATTGTCTTCCTTATGCTGAATTCTCGTACAACAACAGTTTTCAAGCAAGTTCGGGCAAGGCCCCATTTGAAATTCTGTATGGTAGGAAGTTCCGTACACCTCTCAACTGGTCTGAAACCGGTGAACGTCAGCTGCTGGGTAATGACCTAATCACAGAGGCAGAAGAAATGTGCAAGGCATTCGTGATAACCTCAAAGCAGCCCAATCCTGCCAGAAGAGCTACTATGACATTAAGCACCGTGATTTGGCTTTCGAGATCGGAGATCATGTTTACCTCCGCGTCTCTCCTATGAAAGGGACTCTTCGCTTCGGTATCAAAGGGAAGCTTGCCCCTAGATACATCGGACCTTTCAAGATTGTCAGCAAGAGAGGCGACCTCGCCTATCAACTCAAGCTTCCTTCAAACTTTGCTAATGTTCATGATGTGTTCCATGTCTCCCAACTCCGAAAGTGCTTTAAGACGCCTGAACGCACAGTCAACTTCGAGGACATTGAGCTCCAAGAAGATCTCTCCTACCGTGAGCACCCAGTTGCAATCCTTGAAGAGATTGAACGCAGGACTCGCAACAAGTCAATCAAATTTCTCAAAGTCAAGTGGTCACACCATTCCGACCATGAAGCTACCTGGGAACGCGAGGATCACCTCCGTTCTGAGTACCCGGAGTTCTTTCAGTCCTAGATCTCGGGACGAGATCTTTTCGTAGTGGTGGAGTGTTGTAATGCCCCAGATATGACTTTCCCAATTTGTACTCCAACTCTTGCCGTTTTCGGCATTAAGTTATATTTATCTCTCGGGTTCGGGTCTTTGTCTCCGTGTGTTGTTTTCTTTTTCGTGCATCTCATATCATGTCATCTTGTGCATTGCATTTGCATACATGTTCATCTCATGCATTCGAGCATTTTCCCCGTTGTCCGTTTTGCATTCCGGCGCTTCGTTCTCCTCCGGTGGCCATTTCTAGCTTTCTTTCCTGTGTGGGGATTAAACATTTCCGGATTGGACCGAGACTTGCCATGCGGCCTTGGTTTACTACCGGTAGACCGCCTGTCAAGTTTCGGGTCATTTGGACTTCGTTTGATACTCCAACGGTTAACCGAGGGACCGAAAAGGCCTCGTGTGTGTTGCAGCCAAACACCTCTCCAATTAGGCCCAAAACCCACCAAACTCTACTCCATTGTCTCGGTCGTTCGATCACGGTCGCGTGGGCGAAAACCGCACCTCATTTGGACTCTCCTAGCTCCCTCTATGCCTATATATAGTCCCCTAAAAATTCGGATCTCCTCCTCCCCCGAAACCCTAGTCTTCCCCTTCCTCCGCGCGCCGGACACGTCCGCCCGGCGCCGGACACGTCCGATCCACCCCGCCAGTGCCACGTGGCGCCTCCCTATTCGCCGAGCCGCCGCGCCCACTTCACCGCGCCGCCGCGGCCCGCCCGGCCCACGGCCGGCCCGCCCGCGCCCGCGCACGGGCCAGAGGAACCGCTGCCGCCGCCTCCTTCTTCCTCCTCCGCCCTACGACCTCGCCACCCGTCGTCGGCGCTCGTCGCCACCGACCTCGCCGCGCCGCGCCCGCGCCGGCCGAGGC